>NW_016107491.1:4077756-4094451 GCF_001604975.1 Cebus imitator | reverse complement strand
AAAAAAAAAAAGAAAGTAGTGGTTATGAGGAACTGGGGTTGTAATAGGAGAATTGCTGCAAATGTGCATTAGGAATCCTTTTGAAACTCTACAACAGGAGTTTGGCAATGATTACATATGTTTATAAACCTACAAAAGATTTTCACCTTTGACAAAGCCAACAAGAACATGTATTGAGAAAAGCATAGCCTTTTCAATTAACAATGATGGGAAATTGGATTGCCATATGCAGAAGAATGAAACTTGACCTGTATCTCCCACCATATACAAAAATCAACTCAAGATGGATTCAGGACTCAAATAAAAGACTGAAACTATAATAAAATCAGAAGAAAACCTAGGGGAAAATCTTCTGGACATTGGTCTAGGCAAATAATTTATGACTAAAACTTCAAAAGCATAGGCAACAGAAATAGACAAATGGAACTTGATTAAACTAAAATTTTTCACAGCTGAAGAAATAATCAACAAAGTGAACAATCTGTAGAATGGGGGTAATGATCAGAAACTATTCCTCCAACAGGGGACTAACATCCAGAACATTCAAGGAATTCAAACAACTCAACAATAAGAAATAATCCCATTTATAAGTGAGTGATGAACATGAATAGACAATTTTAAAATACGGCATACAAATAGCCAACAGGTATATGAAAACATGTTCAACATTACTATCATCAGAGAAATACTAATTAAAACCAAAATTGAGATGTCATTTTACACCAGTCAGAAGAGCCATTATTAAAAATATATAAAATTACAGATGTTGGAAAAGATGCGGGAGAACTCTACAAAATCCTGGTGGAAATGTAAATGACCACAACTTCTATGGAAAACACTATGGAGAGTTCTTAGAGGACTAAACGTAGAACCACCACTTCATCCAGTAATCCCACTATTGAGTATCTACCCAAAGAAAAGAAAGAAAGAATAATAATAAAAAATCTCTACACTTATATGTTTATTATAGCACTAATCCCAATAACAAAGATATGGAATTAATCAACATGAGTCCATCAATGGATGAATGGATTAAGGAAATATGCTGTATAAACATATATGTGTGTATACATATATACATGCACATTTAATGAAATATTATTCAGCTATTAAAAAAAGAGTGAAATCATGTTTTTTTGCAGCAACATGGGTGAAACTGGAGGCCATTATCTTAAGTCAAACAAGACAGGCACAGAAAGTCAAATATAACATATTCTTATTCATAAGTGGGTGCTAAAAATGTGTACATGTGGATATAGAGAGTGAAATGATGGACAATGGAGACTCTGAAGGGTGAGGTGGTGGGGGATGATGATAAGAAATTAGTTAATGGATACGATGTATGTTATTTGGGTGATGGATAGCCTAAAGCCTCTCAGTTGTTAAGTAAATTAAAATGAATATAATTGATTCTATTTTACTTTATATTTGTTGTTCCATCAATAAATATAAAACCAGATATTTAGGGGAAATACTATAACAGAGAGGTAGGTAAACTTTTCCTATAAAAGAAAGTAGTTAATAATTTATCCTATTTTAAACATGATGCACAACATACATGGTCTCTGTCACAACTACTGAGAAACTGGTTAGAGACAATGTGTAAACAAAATAGGAGTTCGTATTTGCAAAACTTGTATTTATAAAAATGATGGTAGGCCAGATACAGCCCATGGGCTATAAATTTCCTATGGTTACTGTTACGAAATTAACAGATGAGGTTTAAATGGGTATATACTTTCTTTCTGGAGAAAAATTAGTCAAATATCAAAAGTTTTACTTGAAGCTTTTTCATGCTTAAATTCTATTGTTAGTTTTTTGTCTCAAGGTAAGAATAAGAGCAATCATACACATAATACATATGTGTATAAATATATGTGTCACATATATGATTTGTGTATTTATACACATACCAAAATTTATATTATCTAAATCAAATGTCATTCCTAATATCTAAAATTTAGAAGTGATAATATAAATTTTGGTATCGTTGTACAATGAGACTCTATCTGGCCAAATTTATATTTATAAAAATACATTTTTATTGGCATGGAAACATATTCAACATATATCAAAAGAAAAAAATACACTTATATGGATTGTAATGGTTCCATTTTCTGAAATAACATATGTACATATTTGTGTATAATTTATAGATCTATAGCTTTATGGGGGTAAGTCTAAAATATATGCTTCTAACTTTTAGCAATATTTTTATCTGGAGTCATGATTTCCGATAATTACTTACTTTAAAATATGTATTTCCTGTATTACTTATTTTTCTATAGTGGATATATAGATCAACACTTACAATGAAGGGGGAAAATAAAAATCAGTATTGGCACATTTTCTTTAATAATTAAAAACATAAAAATCTGTTCTTAATATAGTGATTTGATGTTTCTAGTTAATTAAACTTTTATGAGTACTCCCTACATCACTACAATAAAATACTTATCGACCACATAAAAATGAAGTGGATAACATATTACTTCAAAAATCAGTTAATTAAATATTCAAATCCATGCCCTAACTTGAAATATGACTGATTAAAAGCAATCAATATTTAAAACCATTTGAAAAGCACTACTGGTTGATTCTTTGAAAAAATTGACCTGGATTACTAACTTACACACTTTTCATTACAGCAACAAACATATTTCTGCTACATATTATTTCGTACAATCATTTATTAATTTCCTCCACCATCTTTCAAATGTCATTTAAACTGCTATATAAGCAGCAAAGTCTAAATCATTTTAATTGCTAAATTTCCTTCTCAGGAATACTTAAAAATAAAAAGGCAATTCAGGCAATTAATCTGTCAGTAAGAAAACAACATAGATAAAAGCCTGATTAGCTAGAAGCCACCTTATCAGAGACTTCGGTAAACTGTAATTTTGGGAACACAGTAGCTTTAGGAAAAAAAAATGAGCAAAATTAGATTTAGAAGCAAAGCAAACAGAGAAAATCCACCCCCTACCCCTGCCTGCCCCAGCTTTGGAAATAATCTGCTCCTTTCCCCTTAAAAACAAAGGTTGTTTAAATTCTTTCTTATTTCTTTTTCCCAAGACTCAGAAAAAGACTTAACTTTAAACGCTCTTTCCACAATTACTAGTCAAGGTTAATGCTTTTACTTCTTGGCTTTCATCCTTTTTTCTCCCATGACTGAGCTGCTGAACTCTACTGGATATAGTACAGCATCATTTATTTTATTCTTTCTCCTTCTCCACTTAAGTCCTTTAATCATATAAACATGGCTTTATTTCCTTCATCTTAAAAAAAATTCACCTTGCAACTAAACTTCTCAAACCATTCAACTGTGTATCTTTCCCACTTTATTATTTTGTATTATTACCATGCTTCCCCCTGAATTTGTCTTTTCTCAACTATTCTAAAATCTTTCTCAGGTGCTAACTGACTTCTCAAAAGCCACATTCAATATAAAAAGCATAGGTTCAAGAAAAACCTGGCTGCTGCAGTGATTTTTGTGTTAAGCTCAGGCAAGCTGTTTAGCTCCCCTCAGTCTCAGTTTTATCATCTTTGATGATTATTATAGCTCACATAGCTATTTTATAAACAAGTTTTGAAATATTAATGAAAACTAATGTGAAGTAGCTACTCAACAATTTAACATTTTTAAAGGATGTATGAAAAACAGTAAATATTGTTTAAAATGTACTAAATTTATTAACGTCATTAGATGATGTTATGACCTACTACATTTAACTTTTCAAAACCGGTCTACAAAGAGATACAAATGTCTAATAAGGACATGAAAACATACTCAACAGCATTACCCATCAGGAAAATGAAAATCAAAACTATAATGAGATATCCTTTCACACCCATTAAGATGACTACAATAAAACAGTCAGAAAACGACAAGTGTTAGTGAGGATGCAGAGAAATAGAATCCTTATATATTACTGGCGAGAATATAAAATGTTACAGCCACCTTGGAAACCAGCCTAGTGGTTCCACAAAAAGTTAAAAATTGAATTACTACATGATGTAATTATGTTACCTGAATACTAGTTAAGGGAGAAATTTCTGATCTTAATCTCTAATCATTCAACTCTCTTTCCTTCATAGTCTCCTTAAACCTTGAAGTGTCCATAAATCATAAGGTATTAAATGGGTGAAATTGTCATTTTCTTCCCCTTTTTTTACCTATAGACAATCCCAGCTGTGGGGCAGAAGGCTTCATGTAAAATTTACATCAAATTCATAGTTTTGGTTATAACATAGGACTAAGCATTGTAATTTCTAAATTGAGACTGTTTTATTAAAATTCAGTGATCATGAAAATTGTATTACCTGAAAATCATCAAAAATATCTTCCAGGAGTAAGGGAAGAATTTTTTCCAATAGATATATTTTAAAGGCACACTGGGACACAAAAATAAAATTTTATTTAAATTGTAAAAACATGAACACATTGTGTATGTAAGATGTTTGCAGAAAAATACAGTTTGTTAAAAATTATAAAAGGCGAGTAAGGTGGCTCATGCCTATAATCCCAGTACTTTGGGAGGCCAAGGCGGGCAGATCACCTGAGGTCAGGAGTTCGAGACCAGCCTGGCCAATTTGGTGAAACGCCATCTCTACTAAAAATACAAAAATTAGCTTGGTATGGCTGTGCATGCCTGTAATCCCAACCACTCTGGAGACTGAAGCAAGAGAATCTCTTGAAACCAGGAGGTGGAGGTTGGATGAGCCAAGCTCATGCCATTGCACTCCAGCCTGGGTGACACAGTGAGACTGCCTCAAAAAAAAAAAAATGAAATATATATGTATATATTTAAATATAATATTTGTGTGTGTGTATATATATATATATTTAAAGTAAATATATTTTATTTTACAAAAAATTTAATGATAATTTCAATTTTTAAAATAAAATTTAATGTGGAATATGCTTGTATTTAATTTGTTTATGCTATTGTGTGCTGTCTTTAAATGTCTGTGTCTTTGGAGATCTTGAAGAAGTCTTGTGTCTATAGACACAAGCTATAAGCTTATACGTCTAAGCTTGCCTGAGAACATTCAGGAGAATTCTGGAAAACAAAGTTCATTTAGGAAGTACAAGTTATGGGCTCTTGCAACTAATAGTCTTTAACTGGTGCCTTAATGAAAACTAGACTTTTACATTGTTTCTGATATAAAATCCTGCACTAAATTATAGTTTCTTTAACTCCATCTCTATTGTTTCTAACTTGAGTACACTTAATGGTCTGGATAATATTCCAATTTCATGAAGATGGCTCTCCTTCTTTTTTGTTTTCACTTAACTGTTCCCTACCTATTTCTGAGTTTTCTTTCTAATACTCTCTCCCACACTGAATGATTTACATAATATTGAATATTGACATACAAACTCTTTTTTTTATTCAAAGATACATGGCAGGCATTCAATCAGTAGTTAATGAATGAAGAATATATGTTGATATTAAATTTAGTCAATGTTGATTTATGTGATTTATTATTTTATACTGACATGTATGCAATTATTACCTGTCATGTGTTGTATATTCAAGTTATTAAGTTATGTCTGCCAATGTAGATTTCCCCCAAGAAAACAGCTGGAGATGGGTCAGCCACCTTGGTGTTTGCCCCGTACTACTAAGTAGATTAGGTTCCAGTTCCCCTTCACCTATGCTGAAATGGGTCATGCCTTGTTGTGTCTCAAGATATGTCATATTCCATGGAACTACTCTCCTGAAGACGTTGTAAAATTATATTTTCAGGGTCAACATAAGATAGCAAATGGATAATCTGCTTGAAGGCAATTGAGGTCATATATCATCAGGCATCAGGGAAATTCTATATGTAACCAAACACCTGCATTTGAAAAATATAGTAGAAAGCTTTCCAAAAAAATTCTCAAACACTAATTTCTTGCCAATTTAATATCTGAAAAATATAGAAAAGTTAATCATGAAAACAGAGTCAGTGGATTTTTGAACTGAAAGAGCCACTAGAGATCATGTTTTCCAACTCAATAATTTCACAGATGGAAAATGCAGCCAAAAGAAGGTAAATACTTTACCTAGGTTTACATAACTAGTTACTGACAAAAGTGGGACTAAAATGCAGGTTTTTGATGGTGTTTTATTATCATGCTGCATCCTCAGCCAACTGAATCTATTAAATACTGTGTATATATTGTAGTCATTAAGCCTGTACTCTAAATATAATACCACAGTCCCCAATCATTTTTAATGAAGTTTCTGTAATCATATTGGAAAAATGACAGTCAAAATTATCTTTCATATGTTCTCAGTGAATGCTTTCTCCTAAAAGAAATACTCAATGTAAGATTAGGATAACAAGATCTCTTTAAAATGAATGTTGCCATTTGCAGAATTAAATATTTAGAGCTTCCCAGAAATGTGTTGGCATGAGTTCACATTTGAATATTTCCTTTCCAGTTTATAAGAAATAGCCTAAGAAATGGAGACTATGGAAAGGGGTTTAAACTCTATCATCCCTGGAAGCTAGGGTAAATCATTTTCTAAATGCCAGAAACTATGAAGAATGTTTGATATATACGGGGTAGATGAGGCTCTAGACAGACTGATAAATTGTCTTCCTGTAACAGTATGGCTTAATGGAAAAGCAATGGAGATGATAAACCACTGGGGATTAGGTAAAATGGGGCAAGGACTGTCAAGTGGATTGGTTAATTTGATTAAAGGTCTTTTGGTTCAGCGGTTTTTAACATGGATATTCCAGTGTGAAGGCATTACTGATTGAAAGGTGCTATTGACAATTACTGGATTTGTGCCAGAAATGCTTGACATCTGGCAATGCTCTCAACAGTCCTGCAAAACAAGGATCTGCTCTATATCTTGCATCCCTCATAATTTGAAAGATGTATTGATTACTCATGCAGGTAAAAATGAGTTTATTAATAACTGAGTCGAGAACCTTTATTTTTCACATAAATACAAAATATTGTATACATGTTTAATATTCAATTAATTTTAAAGTAATGTAATTACCGTGTAGATTTAAAAAAAGACCACACTTTTTTTTTTCCAATGCATAGAATGAATCATTCCTCATTTTGGGAAATTGTTTTTTGTATTTTTTGTGTAGGTTATCTCACAAAATAGTTTCTGTCTACATTTGACCTCATGACATTCACTATGTTTTTCTACATTCGAGCACAAGCATTTTGCTCCTTCAGTATTTCCACTTGTATAATCATCTCCAAGTTTTTACGTATAAAAATATTTTTATTATAAACTGTTCTACATTTTATTTTACCTTCATATTATGCTTAGAGAATTATAATTTTGAAATGTATGTAGCCATAATTCTGAATTTCATTTCAGATTAGTTAAGGGAATAAACAAAATATTTGACTAAAAGTGGGGCAATGGGTCTGACTTGGTTGCAAGCCACTGGTCTCCTCACTGTTCTAAGGAATTTAAAGTCATCAGTGTTGGCAAAGCTCCTAGGACCCCAAAGAAGACTAAAAACAGAATGATTACTTGGTCGTGCCAGCAGCATATAAAGCTGCAGAAGAAAGGTCCCTGGCTCAAATCCTTATAGAGGCTAAGAGCAAAATAGTGAGGTATAACTTGGGCAAGTAGAAAGCATTAGAAATGCTGCTGTATAACATGGAGGAAGTCCCTCATCTCTAGTTGATTACTGATCTGGTGTAATAATTTATTTTAGTGAACACATGCCATCAAGATACCATTTCAAGGATCTAGTGCCTATCTCTGTAGATGTACTTCAGCAATTAACTAACTTGTTCAAGAATTGCTTCCACTTTTAAAAAAAATACATATTTATTTATTTATTTATTTATTTTGAGATGTGATCTTACTCTGTCACCCAGGCTGGAATGCAGTGGCACAATCTCCACTCACTGCAGCCTCCACCTCCCAGATTCAAGCAATTGTCTCACCACACCCAGATAATCTTTTGTATTTTTAGTAGAGATGGGGTTTCACTATATTGGCTAGGCTGATCTCGAACTCCTGACCTCCTCAGCCTCCCATAGTGTTGGGATTACAGGCATGAGCCACCGCGCCCACCTGGCCAGAAATGCTTTTACTTTAAACAGCATTCTCCTTTAGTGTAATCTAGTTTGAGGCAGAATAGCAATGTGGACATTCTGTTGGGCCATTTTAACTCTAGAGTCTATCCGAGGGTCAGCTCAAGCTGTCATTGGGGTTGCCTTCCTCTGACCAACTTGCCTAGACCACACCCTTCCACAGGTAGTGATCCTAAGGGCACTCCCTAATTAACATTCTACCCATTTAGCTGAATCTCAGAGTCAGCTTCCCTGAGTTTCCTAAGAGCCAAGTATGGAACATTCATTGTTAAGATCTTATGATAATTTTCAAGAGAAAATGGCAATGTGAATTCTTATGTAAACTTAGATTCTGAGTTTTTAACTATTACCAACTAATTTATACTCTTCCCATAAACACATTGTAGAGTCATTTACATCACAGTGAGGGGGACTATAATTTACGATTTTCTCAAGACAACTGTCTCAGAATAAGCATTAATGGAACCCCTTTCATTGTTGAATGTGTTCAGTTTAGACAATGAATTTTATGATCACCCTTAGACCATCAGTTTGTCTCTTCTGCTTGGAAAAAAAAAAAAAAAAAGATTCCTGAGGCAGTAGATTTCTGCCAGGCTCAATTAGGCCAAATTTGTTCAATCAAGAATGGGCCACTGATTGCCACAAGGCATCTAGCGTATATTTGTTCTTACACTGTGGTTGGCAGTATGGTGACATTGGATGAAAAGTAAAAGCCATTTCAGTGTCAGAAATGGCAGCCAACCAAACCAAGTCTGGCACAATATTTTCACAAAGCTGCTCTCTCAGAAAGAGAAAAATTTATATTTCCCTGCTTGGTTTATTCATGTTCTTGGCATCTTCACAAGTTTATTTAGTCAACTGTAAATCCTTTAAGTGGTAAAATATCCTCCACTTTGATATGTTAGATAAAGTGTCTAATTTTCTTTAAGTGTCTAGGAAATATAGAAAAATGATCGTATAGTAAAACTCAAAATAAATATAAATAAAGACAAAGAGCAAAAATCAAGGAAAAATTATCACTGACAATATAAATCTAAATGTTACAGGTATTTTAATAAAACTGTAAACAAATACAAACAAGTTACTTGGTTATTAGCTAATTAATTAATTGATTAACATAATTTGAAAAAAAATAATATTTAATTCCTGTATTAGAGGACAAGTAAAACTGCATTGACTTAATGCCTGGGAAATAATAGTGTTGAGAATATTCTGTATCAAAAGGTGTGGGATGCAGCCAAAGTAGAAATCAAAGCCAAATCCACAACATTGGAAGCATTTATTTAATTTTTAAGAAAAAAAAATAAAAGAAATATTTTAGCAGAAAGAGAAAGAAAATAATAAGTCTTTTAAAAACTATGTATAATTTATTTGTAAGGTTTCTAAGGCAAAGGGTTGCTTTTTTGAATAAATAAAACTGGAAATGATTACTTAATACCTTGTGGTTTTGTTTCTGGATTTAATTTGGGAATGTTTACATACACATTATGAGATATCTTGGGGATGGAACCCAACCAAGACTAAACATAAAATTCATTTATGGTTCATATGCAACTTACACACAGAGTCTGAAGGTAATTTTATATATACCTTAAATAATTTTTTGAATAAAAAATACAATTAATACAGTGAAAACCTGTTCAGGGTATCTAATGTTGTAGCATCACCAGAATATTTGTGTCTGCTGTTAAGCAACTGCAAAAACAAACAACAGTAGGCTTTCAGTCACCACCTACAATGTTGCCTGTTGATTTAAAAATTGCTGTGTGCCATATTTTTCTTTGAGGTGAGAAGAAATATCAGAAACAGTGGGGAGACCAGGAAGTTGGTCCTCTAGGGATAAGGAGGAATTCTGCTAGATGTCTTTTAAAGATGTTTTCACCAGTCTTCTGCCTCATTAGCAATATGTTTTGTCTTACAATTCTCTCTTTGATTTTATAAACTGACATAATTACTTTTTGTGCTATGAACGCACAATGCTCTAGCTTTTAAATAAGCACATCACACTTTTTCACCATGCCATCAAAAGGCACTTTTTTTTCCCACTGTTAATAACATGATCGCTGTTCGTACTATTATCAAGATTGCTTTAATTCACAACCCTTTTGGCTCCTTTTACCATCAGTCAATGAATGAACAACTCTACCCTCAGTATAAATGTATAAAACTTCCTTGATATCTACTTCCTCAAGCTTACTGATGAATTCTGAAGGTTTATTTTTTGCATGTGTAAGAAAGTCAGACTTTTTTTTTTTTTTTAATCACTTGTGGGCTGTTGTCATCCAGTTTAGCTTCCCTGCAGTGAGTAAGAACCACTGTTGGAAAATGTTCCTGATATCAATCAGAAAGATGTTTCTGGCGATCCATGCCTTTTTATTATTATAATAATGGGCTGATAAGAAATTCTCTAATTTAAAACAGGAAAAATGCACAATTTTGCCTAGTTCAGCAACTTTACACTTAAGCTTGCCTGGTGTATTAGCATATCCCAGCATAGTTACTCTACCCTTAGCACCTTTAATTCTTGTAGGAGCTGCCACATCAGCTGTGGTCACAGTCTTTACGGAGCAATAACATCAAAACAGTAATGTTTCATGAGCATTAAGGATTCGCTCTGGTGCCAAATTTTCACCTGTAATAATCTCTGTAAACTCCTCAATGAATTTATCTGCTGCTTTGTGATCAGCAGATGCTTTATCAGAAGAAATAATTAAAATTTAATGCCATGTCTTTTCTTAAATTTCTGAAACCGGCGTGTTGAATTCCCTTCAATTTACAGTTCATCGTGATGGACCTTTGCTTATTTCTGATTACCGTTACTGACGTGTTCACTGCAACACTAGCAGAAGCACCCTTTCAATATATAATTGGCATCTTTATTTTAAGCTTTATGCAAAGTTTTCATATTTTTCATTAACATCTGTTTATCACTTTCAGCATAGAACTCATCAGTTTATCCTCTTTCTTCAGGACATATATAGTGTTAATTTCAACACCATACTCTTATGTAAGACATTTCACACTTAATACTGCTGTCTTGCTCCAATAGCTTGACTTTCTGTGCCATAGATAAACATAAATGCTTATTAGCTTTCATATCACTGTTACTGACAGGGGTATCTGCAAGCTTTTATGACATTTTCAACAATATCTTTCAACCATACAGCAGAGAACATGCAAATAATCACATTGAGTAATTCACGTAGGCTTTGGTCCCACGTAGGGCATTGTGGGGATTCTGCCACCAGTGCATTCAGCCCTGACAACATGCTTTTTTTTTTTTTTTTTTTTAACCTTTAGTGGGTGTGCTTGCCTGGGAGAATCTGGGCACATAATGGAAAAAGATATATCATAGCTTAAGTGGGCTGGGAGAGTCTTTGTCTCTTGGGAACTCTAAAAAACTGAGTTGTGTGGCTACATTTTAACTGTAACCTGTCACACGAAGTCAGGTGTGGAATGTTCCACTTGTGCATCATATTAGAACTCAAAAAGTTTTGGAATTTGAAGCATTTCACATTTTAGATTTTTGGATTAGGGCTGCCTCTCTGAATATAAAATAAGTTGGAGCTACATGTATTGATATGAAAACCTTTTTATGATCTAGCATTAAATGGAAGAGTAAGAATACGTTAATTATATTACTTATGTAAAGAAAATGTTTTTAGAAAGATTACTTACTAAAATGTAAAGATATGTATAAAATATTAGAAATCTTATATATTTATTTATTTAATAATATTTTCATAATACTGTACAACTAGGTTATTTAGTAATAATCATGCTTTTTAAGTGGTAAAATTTTATGTAGTTGATTTTATTTTCTGCTATTTTAAATTGTATTTTATAATCTTCTTCCCCAAGTATTAACATTGTTAATGCAATAGAAGTCTTTAATAAAAAATCTAGCTTGCCTATGAATTTTTATGGTAAGACATTTGAAACTTACTCTGTTATTTTGAAATACGAATACATCACATTGTACGTACTTCATAAATGATCAATTATGATTTGTCAATCAAAAACAATAATAATAAAATTTAAAATATTGCTAAAAACTAATGGTTTTATGTAAAGCATACAATTTATCAATATTTCTTCTGAATGTTCTTTTTGAAACTATGTATATTGATTAGAAAACTGCATTTATTGTACAAAGTTCATTGAAATTATAACTTATATAACTAGGTGCCAGCTCTGGATAATTTTTATTTTGATATTGAAAGATAATGGGCTCAAGCCCTATTGCATGTATGGTTGGGAACCCTAGTCCCTTTAAAATGACTGCTGGAGATTTTAGGGGGCTTTTGTCGTACCTGGTCTCTTCTGAGGTACATTTGCGGTTTCTCCTACCTTTAAGAACTTTCTCATTTCTTGTTTCTTATAGTAATTTCTTTATTTGCAACACAAATGTGAATGAAATATAGTCCAATTTTATTTAGTTACCCTCGGCATCACTTGCATTTCTTAAAAAAGATAATGACAATTGTAATTCATCAAATCCCAGCATAGAATGCAAAATAAATTAGACATATTTGTACCTTGTTTTTATTACAGTTATTTCACCTGTCTTCAATTCCTTGTCAGAGAATTTTCATTTGTCACATCTTCTACCCTGATTCAATCATCTTGTTACGCAGTTGAGTACCCTCTGCCTCCTTTAATCTCCTATCTTCCTGTTTGTACATACCTAAACTTTAAATTTTTATTTTTTTCAGAGAAAGTTAATCTTTGATTTGTTTTAACTCTAGCCTAAAAAAAAATTCTGCAGTTAAAATGAACCATAAAAATATTTTGTCCGTTGTTTTTCTTCCCTCCCATGGGGAACTATGAGGTCAACTTTACATTTTTCATCTCACAGTCTATGTATTACAACAGCCTGATAAATAGCCATATCTAACAACTTGATCACATTTTTGTCTCATGACATTAATATTACGTGGTCATTCTACATAGTTAGTGCTACAGTTTTAAAGTTACCTATTTATCTTTGTATTTAATCATACTTCACCTCAGGAAGGCTGTTCCTACCAGACTTGTTACTATTGGCAAACCAGGTTCTCTATGATTCTTTGTCAGATAATTTGTTAGAATCTAAAAGCATTTTAGTTTACAGATATGCTAAGTGAGGTGGACTATAGGCTTACTAAGAATATTTTCAATTTATGTAACATAGGTATGTTTTTAGATGCATCCATTAAGGAAGATAAAAAGAAAAATAACCTACCTAACTAGTACACTTCCTTCATTTCCTAATACAAATTTATGATTTGAAATGTGAATCTCCAAGTCCATAAAAAAGCTATGCTAATTATATTTTAAGAAATATTCATTATCTTATTTCCTCTTTGGGTTTTAATTAAAACAAGTTTTTAATTTTTAGTAACATCATTTTAAGACATTTTTATTTGTAGAAGTAACAATATTTCAAAAATAATTATTTTCTTGCACCAAGAGTTGTGAATATAAAATCTGATCCACAGCTCTAAACTGGGATCTCTCCAGGGATGTTTTGAATAGTAGTGTCATTTCGCTAAACTCCATGTCTTAGAGAAATTTTAGAGAAAAGGTACAGCTTCTTCTTAACACAAGTAAAGTAGAAGATAAAACAAAAAGTAAAGATAATCACTTAGTATGGTTAAAAGAAAGACTATGGAATTTTTGTGAAATTAAATTAGGATTTTAAAAATCAGACAGTAAACCATAGGCTTCCAATATTTGCTTGTTTTTTGCATATCAACATTTGTTTAAAAGAAAATGAAAAAAGAAAAGAAATTAAAAGGAAAATTAAACAATCTAGTGTATTGAGAAAATTGCATTAAGATGGTAAAAGATGGAAGGAGAGAAAAGGAAAAATAACAAAAGAAAACAACAAAAAATGTATTTTGTCATATTTTCTCCTACATATCTTTTTATACACTTATTTAATTTAAAAATTGTAAATACCTCTTCCCTGCGATATCATATTTTAGGTACTCAAATTTGATCTCTTTCTATTTTTTGCAAGAGAATTTCCATTGTATGTCTCAAAACTGCATTGCTTCAATAGTTTATACATTTCACTTCCAATCTCTTAGACACATAGTTTTCTTGCTGTGACTTAGTCTCATCCTTTGTCTTTTTCTAAGGAAATTTTCCTCCAAGAGAATTTACTTCTAATTTATAATAAACATTCTGATTTCATTTTTGATGTTTTACTGCTGGCAGCTTTCAATTCCCACCACTCCCTCTTTACGTTCTGTCCAATATTTGAGCAAGGAAAACACAGGTACTCCCTCTTTGGAAGCAAGAAGTTCAAAGCAATCAGGCCCTAGCCCATGTATGGGAGCCTTCACCCCAACCTTTCCCTAATCACAAAAACTCTGAGCCAGGCAACTTTCCATACTCTCTCACGCCATTTTTGGACCTGCTTGCCACTTGCCCTCCTCTCCTAATAAAGTCTCATTATGTGTGGGTGGCATCATCAGTCTTGAGATCCAAGCAAAACTTTGGGGGATGGGGCTACCCTGTTTCTTCGTGGAGATCACAAAATGTCTACAATATTTAGATGAGTCTGTCCTCACCCCTCCCTTGGAATGAAACAAGTAAAGGGACATCTTATCTGGTACTTTTTCCAGGTGCATAGCCATATTAGAAGACGATCTTATTTTATAGTCAGGAACAGAGAAAACAAGAGTGAATTGTTCACTCCATGAAATCCCCTCCATTTTGTTTTCTTAACCACTGGGCATAACAATAAGCTAATGGCTCCCCAGCATGGTAGCTATTCTTTAAGCCATTCCCATATTATTTAGAGAAGGAGTATCTGTTTAGCAAGTTATTTTACTCTCATTTTCTAATGCAACATGTATCCTTCTCAAAGCAATGTTTAGTTGCTTATTTTTTGACCCCAGAAAAACCTGAAATGGTTTAAACAGATATACTAGTTATGGAAACCCAAGGCCATACTGTTCCCTGAATCCAAATTACACATTTTTATGTTCTCATCTCAATTATTTTTCCCAGCAACAGGGTTAATTATGACTCACTGAAGGTTATGTAATTATTCAAATGACCTTATAAAATCAATCTTAATAATACAATGTCAAAACTATTATGCCACATATTTGATCCTTATAAAATTTTTCCCATTATGAAATCCCTAATAAGAAATTAAAATACGTAAATTTCTCTTAAAAATTAAAAATCGATGAAGTCATCCTAGTTTTATATTGGAGACATCATCTCAACAATATCACACCAAAACCAAAACTGAAGCTCTCTTTTCTTCTTATGTTCATTTTAGGCCCCAAAACACAAGGGCAACAACAACAACAAAAATATTTAAGAGAAAACTGGAGGTTAGAATTATGACAAGCCAACATGTCATGTGGATAAAGCAATTCTACAAGCCTAATAGCCCAGTTCTCATTCCCCAAGGTAACATTATGTCAGTGTGTCATGCCACTGCTTTGACAGGGTAACCCAAGGGAGGTTGAGCAATGTCTGTGTCTTAGGTAATGTCTTTGTTCAGAGAGCTCACAGGACCTATGCCCTGTTCATCTGAACACTAAGTCTTTAGGATAAAGAATTTGTTTTTATTATAAACCCAATATTTGATAAAATATTAGCTAGATTAAAATCAGCTTCCGACCAAGGTGCTTCCAGTTTCCCTAGAGTCATACTGATGCAGCTTTATAGATACGAGTACTATCTTAACCCTGCTCAGGTGATGAGTTTAAGGCACTAAAGCCTTGAAAACATTTAGCACAGCACCAGTCTGTTTAGTTGATTGTTATGTTATTTAAGAAATAATTCATGCAACTTTCTGTTTTCTCCAAAAGAAAATTCTACATTTCCATGATGTAAGCAAATGAACAGTTTAATCAATTTGAATTTCTTTTCAGGGTCCTTTCATAGGCTCACTCATAAACTTTGTTCTTCCTGTAACTTCCAGAAGTCAGCAAATTACATAGTTAATTAAATTGGCTATTTCAGTTATTCTTACTGCTTAGATCACTAACACTACCAGTTTTAAGAGTTTGTGTCTTTCTCATCTTTCTTCTCTGAAATGGTATATGATTCCAATGCTTCTCTAAACCTTTTTGGGTTGGTACATGAGCTGTAGTTAGCTTGGGTTATACAAATACTAATTTACGGCAGTCTTTCTTCTAACATCCTTATTTCCAGTCAGGATATACATAATATATGAACAGTTCATTTCCTTGTCACATTTTCTTAGCATGCAGTAAGTCAGTGCCTAGACAGTAGTATTTCAAATGTTTCTAATTTTATCAGAGACCCTCTTCCCCCACTACTGCATGACAACCGTGGCTATAGATAGATTCTAACTGTATTGAAGACAGAATGCGATGTTGCAAGTTAACACGCATTTTATTGTGCAATTATAATAAAAGTTAATTTAAATTTTACAAAGAAAAACAGTTTACTAGGCCGGGCGCGGTGGCTCACGCCTGTAATCCCAGCACTTTGGGAGGCCGAGGCGGGTGGATCACGAAGTCAAGATATCGAGACCATCCTGGTCAACACGGTGAAACCCCGTCTCTACTAAAAATACAAAAAATCAGCTGGGCCTGGTGGCGCATGCCTGTAATCCCAGCTACTCAGGAGGCTGAGGCAGGAGA
>NW_016107491.1:4023616-4077731 GCF_001604975.1 Cebus imitator | reverse complement strand
GAGGCGGAGGTTGCGGTGAGCCGAGATCGCGCCATTGCACTCCAGCCTGGGTAACAAGAGCGAAACTCTGTCTCAAAAAAAAAAAAAAAAGAAAAGAAAAACAGTTTACTACTATACCTTCAAAACAAAATTAGCTTTTTTTATTTTAAATGTCAGTGATGAACAGTATCAGTTTTTATATTGAATTCTTCCTTCTATTTTGATAATTAGAATTGATTTGATTTCACTAACTTAACCAGTAAAGTTTATATCTTGCAATAAATCTTTCAAAGTCCTATTAGAGCCAAATTTGTTAAGGGAAAAAAAAAAAAAAAAAAAAACAACTCTGCCTCTAACGTAGGCTAATTTGACTTGTTGGATATCTACAACAGCAAAGTTCAAAATCTTACCAAGATTAAGGCCTTAGAAAAACCAAAGATTTCCAATGATACACTAATCTCCCCAGGGCTTTGAATAATTTACTGTTACTTATATTTCATTCAAAGAACGGCCATAATAAATGATCTCTTTACTAATTTTACTTCTAAATAATTTTATTATCGTCCCAGACTTTAGTTATCTGCTCAATGTTTTCAGATAATTTAAAGATTCTACTTCTAAAGTCTAGGATATACCATATTTAAAAGTTAAATATTACATACCTGTGGTTTCAACTACTTGAGAGGCTGATGTAGGAGAATACCTTGAGTCCAGGAGTTTGAATCTAGCCTGAGCAACATAGCAAATTTCTATCTCTTAATAATAATAATAATAGAAATAAATATTAAGGAGATCTAGTACTTAAAAATCAGTTTTAATTTTAATAATTCATTTTAAATGATACTCAAGTTATTTAATAATAAAATAAGATAGACTTATTCTACCAATATTCTTAATGTTTTATAAAAAAGATATTTAGAAGCATATGTCAAGAATATTAATTTTTAGATTGCATATTTTGATTTACATAGGTAAGTCTGACCTCAGTCAACCAATGAATCTATCAGTTTTCACTGATTCAACACTTACCAAGTTCAGTCAACTATCCCCGTTTTGAAATCATGCCAGTGTCGCCACAAGCAATTAACTTGCTACAGTTAGGAGCACTCTTAGTAGCATTAATAAATTTACTTCTACATGTACAGTTCTAATGCATATATAGTTAACATCTTTTAGTGGTTTTCTAGAGTAATATATGTCTTACATTAGCATTATGTAACAATAATTTTAAGAAATCATTTTGGAAGGGCTGATATAGATGTAAGTTATATATATTCTTTATTTCTTTGTGAGTATGAGTTTTATGTAAGTTTACAATTTCCCAGACTCAGACATATGATATTATACTATCAAAATATTTCCAGGGATATAGAAAATATATAATCTGGAAAGAAATAAAAAGATGTCATTTTACAAGTTTGGCATGTATGCCAGTAGCTAAGAGACTCAAGGCTTCAAGAGGAATTAGTTAAAATTAAATTAATTGAAGGTTTTATTTTAATGAGTAATCTGAGAAGATTGTTGTAGGAAATTAAAATTCAGTGCTTTTCAAAATGAGAAATGTCTTCAGGCAACGGGTTTTCATGTTTACTGGTTAAACTGTAAGCAAATCATAGGAAGTGAAATACCTTTTTTCTATTACCTGCCACCAAATAAAAAACTTTCTTCAATATGCTTTCAAAAATAATGTCTTATTTTACTTGTGCATTTAAAATTGTACTAATAGTGTTTAAAATGTATAATTTTCTTCAGCCTAAATTAATTTAATATTCAGAATCATTTCTTTCAAAAGCTAATAAGGTATACAGATACTGATGTGCCTTTACAATTCTACAAGAATACTAAGGACCAAATATATGTCTCTAACAAAAACTTAGAAAAGCATAGACATATAATAGTTAATGAAACAACAATTAGGAATTGTAATCTTAAATGAAAATACAAACAATAATTATATGTTATTCAAAAGCCCTGGGATATCTTTAATACATTTAATATTTAAATATTAAAATGGTATTATAACTTTAATAAGAAATCCATAATAAATGGTTAAATTCATTAAATTCAAGCATATATGATTAGAATTATTATAATTCTAACATTTACTGCATATTTGGCTTTGAGATTCATTTTTTACAAATGAAATAAAAAATAATAATAAACAGGCACTAAATTCTATTGCCCATTAGAAAGAAACATCATATCATGAAGGAAATTAGTTCTTTCTCTTAGCGTTTAAAAAGATTTCCAGGGACTTAATTCTGGTGTTCTGATATAGAGAAAGTATTTTAAAATACCTATTTAATGGCATATCTTGGTAGAAATGATAGATGTAAGTTGGGGCTTGACACCAAAATAAGTTTTAGTATATACAATTTTTAGAAGAGAATCATGAATAAAATCTAGAATAAAACTGAATTGCAGGTCTTACAAACTGCCTTGCAAAAATATTCTCTTTATCATATATTTTTAAAAAACAAAGTAAAATGTTTATGTTACATTATATTTTAAAGGCTCAACATCAAGTGATTAAAAGTCACCTTGTTACAGAGTAAATATGCATATAAAATGCTTGCTAAAATTTTTTAAATTTTAAAAACTTAAAACTTTCACATGTACTAATTATATTTTACACACAAACACACACACACACACGTACGTATAAAATTTCAATCAGAAAGTTATGAGGGAATTTACTATCAATAATCAAGTAAGTCCTTAAGTACTACAGAGAACATTTACTACTAGACAACTAAAATATCATTTCCATTTGATATTTTAGTATATACAAAAATGAAGACATTTAATTTGTCACAGCATTAACATGAATAGAAGTTCTTAAGGATTAGACCAGACTAACCTTTTCTAAAGAGACTATGTAAACAATTTTACCCAAGAAAAGTTAATATGCTAAGATAGCAAACATTTTTTATTCTAGCTTAGCATGCTACTTTACATTATCCTGGATGAAAAGCATAATCCAAAATAAACAAAAAAAAGAAAAAAACAAAACTTAAAAAAAAAGAAAAAAAAGAAAAGCATAATCCTCACTTTATGATAATATGTTAGGATTTGAAGATGACAGAGCATACAGGAGGAAGATGCAAAGTTTAGGTAACTACCAAAGTTTGGGCGCTGAATATTTGCATACACACATGCCTATGTATGTATACATATATGCATATAAAAATGCATACATTTATTATGTGTATATATAAATGTTTATACATTTTGACACTTTTTGCCTTTTATAGTCTCTTGTTGGATACCAAGAATGAGTTTTTTTAAAATCACAAGGGGTCTCATACGCTGTATTTCTCAATATTATCTTTAACACTTATTTTGTCTCTTGTACATAGTAATTGTTTGACCAAAATTTTGCTGAAAAAGTGACATTACCCTGTGAGAAAACTTATTATACGAGGGTTGAGGCAGTGTGTGTTACTTAGCATGCTGTCTTATCCCAGACTAGATTTTGTAGACTTTTAAAGAAATAGCATTATGTACTTCCAAGTTGCAGGTATGTTCTTTTTTCATTAAAGATTATTTTTCATTTTGAATATTTTATAAAAGTGTTAATATTTTGTGAGTTTGAGAGGGAGATATGTGAAATAAAAAGCCATTTATGCTGACACATTTTACTTGCTTCTTGTAATCATTTTGTAATTGAGCAATTTTATTAAAATTAAATATCAAATTCTTATGTATGACAAATGATACCATAAACTAAATTAAAAGACAAATAGTAAACCAGGACACAATATTTGGCAAGTAAAGTTCAAAAGGTTAAAATTCCTTACATACAAAGAAAACATAACATATAACTTTTAAAAACACACAGATAATCCACAGAAGAGAAAATGAAGACGAACCCTCATTTCTTCATTCATTCATCCAATTAACCAAAATTTCTCAAATACTTACTCTGTAATAGATGCTATTCTAGAGGCTGTGAGATCAGTGACTTGAATTTAAGAAAAAGGAAGCTCTTGGATTTATGGAATATTTATAGTCTAGTGGGGAAGGGTTGGGAAGCAGATAATAAATAAACAATTAAATGGTTTTTTTCGATGTTAAGTGTCTTGAAGTAAAATAGGGTGATAGAAATAGAGAAAGTAGAGTTGGAAAATTTGTTATTTTATAGAGAGTTACCAGATAAAATCCTATTAAGTGATGTTAATCAGAACCGAAATGAACAAGGGAATGAAACATGTTGGTGTCCTTCAGAAAGCAGAAGGGATAAGATGTGGAAAGGCCCCAAGGTATGATCATGATTGTTTGTCCAATGTGAGGAGGAGAATGATTATGGGGAGTGGAATTCTGGGTGATGTCAGAGAGCTAGCTGGGCTCAAATCTTGTAGTCTTTTGTACAGGACTGAGAGGCTTTGGAGTTGACCTTAATAAGGTGAAAAGTCACTGGAGGGTTTTGAACAGTTGGCATCCAGATGGCATTAAAGACATAAAGTTACTTGAATAACCCCAAAATGAGATCATAGCAAAAAGGTCTGAGGTCTGGGCATTCCAACTTTTAGAAGTCAGCGGGTGAAATTACTAGACTGAGAAAGAGAAGGAATGACATGAGAGAAACAGCAAAAGACAGATATGCCAACATACAAGCAAGAAAAGTACTTCAGGGAGGAAATAGTTGAAATATTCCCAATTATTTTGATGGTTCAACTAAGAACTCTGCAAATAGAGAATGTAATGTGGCAAGGTAGAAGTGGGTGTCTTTCCCAAGAACTGTTTGAATGGAGTATGAAAATAAGACCCTTAAAATGAGGTGGTATGTGTGTAGAGGTTGAAGAACATGTACAAGAGGAATCAGAATGGCCGAATATAGACTACCATCTGGGAGCATTGTGGTTTGTTGTAAAGGGAAGCAGAGGAGTGAGGAGATAGTGGAGGGAAATGTGGCTTCAAAGGAAGGATCTTCTTAGAAAATGCTCATCATCACTGGTCATTAGAGAAATGCAAATCAAAACTACATTGAGATACCATCCCATGCCAGTTACAATGGTGATCATTAAAAAATCGGGAGACAACAGATGCTGGAGAGGATGTGGAGAAATAGGAACACATTTACACTGTTGGTGGAGTGTAAATCAGTTCAACCATTGTGGAAGACAGTGTGGTGATTCCTCAAGGACCTAGAAATAGAAATTACAGTTGACCCAGCAATCCCATAACTGGGTATATATCCAAAGGATTATAAATCATTCTATTATAAGGACACGTGCACACGAATGTTCATTACAGCTCTGTTTACAATAGAAAAGACTTGGAACCAACCCAAATGCCCATCGATGATAGACTGGACAGGGAAAATGTGGCACATATACACCATGGAATACTATGCAGCCATCAATAACGATGAGTTCGTGTCCTTTGTAGGGACATGGATGAACCTGGAAACCATCATTCTCAGCAAACCGACACAAGAACAGAAAATCAAACACTTCATTTTCTCACTCATAGGCAGATGTTGAACAGTGAGAACACATGGACACAGGGAGGGGAGCATCACACACTGGGGTCTGTGGGGGGGATCTAGGGGAGGGACAGCAGGAGGTGGGGAGTTGGGGAGGGATAACATGGGAAGAAATGTCAGATATAGGTGATGGGGAGAAAGGCAGCAAACCACATTTCCATGTATGTACCTATGGAACAATCTTGCATGTTCTTCAAGTGTACTCCAAAACCTAAAACACAATAAAATATATATTTTTAAAAAAGGAACAATCACTGCTGTTTGTATATAAATGTTTCCATAGTTCCAATAATTATCAAAAAGAAAGACAAAAAAAAGGTGATGCAAGAGATAGAGGAAACAATGGTTGGATCAATATTCTTAAGAAGGCATTACAGGATGACAGCTAATAAGTACAAGTTGGCTTTATGTAATAACAAAGGCAATTCATCCATATTGTATGCTTAGGGCTTCCTACAGAGAAAAAAAATACAACCAGTTAAGGAGGGTTAGTTTATATGAGTGAGAATAAAGGGAAATAATTTTTTGAAAATACCTAAACTGTGACCAATCCTGAAGACAAAGTGACAAAAAGAAGAAGGGAAAGATGGGGAATGCTGTCAATACAGCTGTTTAATGGAGAGAGGATCTATCCATCAATAGATAGATCATAGTGAAGACACACATGGCTTATTTTGCTGCTTTAGAAACTAATGCCTTTGCTCTATATAGTTTTCTCAACCTTGTCTATGCATTTGAATCACCAGGTGTAGGGGGGAACCCTAAAATGATTGATTCCTTAGATACTGCAACAAGAGAGTCTGACTTGAGTTATTTGGGTCTGGCCTGGACATAGAGATTTATATAAAGCCTTTAAGTATTTCCAAATGTTCACAAAAATTAGTCTGTGAACATCTAAAAATGTTTCGACCTGGAATCATATCTGTAGTATTTTATTCAAAGCATAAGTTGTATATTAACTCATGGGTATGATTTGATTTAATATTTGTAAGCTATGGGAAAATATCTGTAATATCTATGTATATCTATCTGTATCACATTTATATGTGATATATAAATTTATATGGATGAAATGGTGGTGAATTGTAAAAGCAAAGAGTTTTGGATTTCGTTCCATTTTTTAGTCACTAAAATTAATGTAATATTCTGTAGGCTGAAAGAAAATCTTTAATAACATATAAATTAGGTATATCAGATTAAATTAGAGAGGAAATGAAACGATTGACCTGTAAAACCATCATTGTTTGCTGTCTTTTTTTGACTCATTCTTGGAAAACATGAAATAGCTTACTTAATAGCTATCAATCTGTTCAATAGTGTAACAAATAATTTCATAATCTTTGACCTTTCTTACTTCATCTTAAGTACAATTATTATTATTTTTATTATACTTTAAGTTCTGGGATACAGGTACAGAACATGAAAGTTTGTTCCATAGGTATACACATGCCATGGTGGTTTGCTGCACCCATCAACTCGTCATCTAGATTAGGTATTTCTCCCAATGCTATCCCTTCCCTAGCCACCCATCCCCTGACAGGCCCCGATATGTGATGTTCCCCTCCCTGTGTCCATGTGTTCTCATTGCTCAACTCCCTCTTATGAGTGAGAACATGTGGTGCTTGGCTTTCCGTTCCTGTTATTTTGTTTTTTCTTCACATTCCTATTTATATTTTGGCAGTATTCATTGTGGTTTTTGATTTTTTAAAATTAAGATAGAATCTCACTCATTGATACCCTGGATGCTACCACAAGGGATTGACACAGGCTGCAGTGCAGTAGCATCATCACAGCTCACTGCAGCTGCAGGATCACCGTTCACTGCAGCTTCAAATTTTTGGCCTCAAGTGATCTTTCTGCCTCAGGCTCCTGAGTAGCTTGGATTACTGGTACTAGCCACCATGCCCAGGCAACTTTTTTTTATTTTTAAATTTTGTAATAGAGATGAGACTTCACTATGTTGTCCAGGCTGGTCCAGGACTCCTGGGCTTAAGTGATCCATGGGCCTCTGCCTCTCAACATGCTGGGATTACAGGTGTGAACCACTGCGCCCTGCTCCTTTTGCTTGTTTTAAACAAAAATTACTTTGGCCTTTCAGCCTCCCTTTCATTCAGCTTCCCATTTTATTTCTATTTGTATTTCAACCTCGTTTTTAATATTTTTAAAAGTATATTGATACTTACCTGGCAGGGGAGATACCATGATCACGAAGGTGGTTTTCCCAGGGCGAGGCTTATCCATTGCACTCCGGATGTGCTGACCCCTGCGATTTCCCCAAATGTGGGAAACTCGACTGCATAATTTGTGGTAGTGGGGGACTGCATTCGCACTTTCCCCTAAAAAAAAATAAAATACAATAAAATAAAAGTATATTTCATCTGGTTTTATTGAATTTTACTAAAACAGAAAATGATTAATTGTATAATCTTATTCTGGTTTTAGTTATTATATATTTTTCTCTGCAATAAGTATTACTTTCCCTTTTTAGTATATTGCCATTTTGTGCATCCACATTTTGTGAATGTGGATGTGCTTATATTTGCGTATGTGTTTGGTTACTTATATTTGAGTCCTAGCTAATAGCTTCCTCAAAATTGTGTGAATTCACATTGTTTCTGCTCACTACCCAACTTCTTGTTTTTATGTGTCTCTTTTGAGACTTTAAACCAAAGATCAGCTTGTGAAACATTTCTATCTCTAGCTCAGCAATTCCTAACCTATGAAAAATTCCACAACTATGGTGATCCCAGTGTACAAACTTCCTTTGTGCCATTTCTTACTGATGATTGGTGTAGCTGGCCTGTGAAGGGCTAACTTTCTGATAGGATTTTCTGTTCATGTGAGTGTCACAGTACTGATCTCTTTCCTGCAGCAGCTGATCTCTTTGATACTTTTTTTCTTCTTTTAGCCATTGCCTTTATACTAGCATTTATACTTTACAAATGTAACACATGCAAGGGCTGCTAACCACCTATACTAAAATTAAGTGGAAGTCTTGTAGATACAGGATGTCAAACAGGGTTTTTGGACCGTATTTTCTATCATTTTTAAGGCTTTTTGCTATTTTGTTGCTGTATCCTTAAATTGTCTCTTTGTGTCTTCTTGTGACAACCGTAACTGTCAGAATCCCACACTCCTTGCTTCAAACTAAAGTTAAGATCTGCAAGATCTTTTACACTTAATTCCTATCAAAGACAATCTCTTATCACCTAAGAACTACATATTTATTTAGCTATTGTAAAACCCCTTATACACAAGTGCCATTGTTTTAAACTTTCACAGTGGTATAAAACAAAATCAAAGTGGTGTCACTAATACTTACTTCCACCCCTAGTCTTCACTATGGAAAAAAACTCTGGGATTCCCTAAAGGTCCTTAGGGGTCACATGTTTCAGAAAGGAATAGAGGTTAATAAATTAGATCCCAGTAACTCCTTCAGTCTGGTTCAAGGACAATTTATTTTCCATTATTTCCTCGAAGATTATTTATAATACAATTGCCTATTTTCCAAGAATTCCATTTTTTTTTCAGAATTTTCTTCCAGTGGCTATTTTAATAAAATTTTGAACTCAGAAACTGAGACAAACACTATACTTATTTTATCATATTACTTGGAAAACTAGAGTTATTGTTACAAAATTCGGTTGCTATTTTAAAATTCAAAGTATGGGTTATATTTTAAGACATTATTGAGGTGTAAATCTGGGCTATATTCTTCCTTGAACATCTGCATTAAGTTGTTTATAACCACTTGCTCTTTTCATAATTTGATTGCATGTGAATTAACAACTCTATTCAGGTCACAACCAGAAGTAAATAGTTTTATTTTTATTTAATCACACATCCTAAAATTGTGAAAGTGATTTAGACTTCCTTTTCATAATCAATACAAGTTCCTCCTAATGCTTATATCAGCCAAGAAATCTTGTCTATTTTAATACAATCATGTGAGATTGACTAATGATATAGGTAAGTTAATCTTGCCACCGCAATTTGAGTCACTATTCATGAGCATTTTCTCATTCAGCCAGTGGATCAATACAGTTTTTATGGTTGGCAGGTGACTTTCAAAGTAACGTATTTGGGGCCACTTCCAGCTTGCAGTTTTACCATCCCATGTGTCTGCTTTTCCATTTGTTTCCAGCAGAAGGAAAAGTAAAGATAATGTGGAATGGGCACATTTGCTTCTTAAAAGGCTTGGCCCCAAAATTGAGTATTGAAACAGCTCTGCTCAGATTCTACTGATGAGAACTCTCTGGAACTATGAATTGTCTTCCCTGGCTACAAAGCAAAGTGAAAATCAAAGCAAAATAATAATGTCTTTGTATATAAGTTGTTAGAAAATTGATGACAATAATAGTCTGAGTTGTTTCCTTTTAGGAGGATGAAATTTAACTACATCAAAGAAATCTATAGCTCTGACACTCTCAGAAAAAATAAAACTCAACACAAACAGAGTGAAAAGAGTTATTCTGTCAATGAAGGGTCTTGACTTGATAATGTATATCTTATCACATATTTTCATCTGGCACTTCTTTGACACTGTGATTCAAAAGGGAGATTATTCATGTTAGTAAAGAAGTATCCTTAATGATAAAACACAAGTACTTTAAAGATCAACCTGTGGCTTCTCAAAAGGAAAACAGTTTGGATCCATTTACTTCTCTCCTCTACTTCGCATTCTAAATGACTGAGAGAATGTCTTCTCATGTTCAATACAACCAATGGAAAATAATACTCAAATAAGTAGTAATTGAATGAACTAATCTGGAAAAGTGGCCTTCAGTTTGTTTCTGTAACATCAGCTATCACGATATTGCCTGGATATTTCATACAATTCTACAGAGTATAAAAAGCAAAAGCCTCTAAAAATTGGTACTAGAATGTACTACATGCTCAATATAGACCACAAAATGTATCAGAAATGAAGCTTAGTATTGTCTGTGTGCACAGTGTTTAAATATTCCCTTGTTTTAAAAGTGCCAGTGTTTGTCAAGTAACTTAAAATATTAGCCACATGTAACTTATTTTGTTTACTTATTATTATACTTTTGTCATAGGTAGAAGAGTGAAATGATTTATGACAGTCATTTTTTTAAAACTAAGTCAAGCTATAGATATTGTTGTGAAATACATTTTAATTAAATACAATAAAGATCCTAATTTTCATTTGTAATATTTTCAAGATCATAAGCAACATTATCAATTGTTTTACTTATAATATTTCTAGGGTGTTTATATTTAAGAATTCTAAGTTTTAAAAGTGATGTTAAGCTATTTCATTTGACAATACAAACTAAAGATAAATTGAGAAATACAAATATCCCTCACTTGTTTTTTTTTTTAGAGACAACTTTTATATTATTCCAGATATAATTTCCACCTACATAAACATGTGTGTATTTTAAATATGCCATGTAAAAGAACTGATTTATGCTTTCAAATGGCTGCATACTATTCTACTCTACCTAGATACCATTAAATATTGAATCAGTTCTCTATTGTGTGTTTTTTGTTGTTGTTATTGACGGATTTTGTGATTACAATGCAGATTAAATACTTGTTTTAAAAAATGTGATTTTGCTCATAAGCACATATGTCTTTAGGATAACTTCATCATGTTACAATCGCTGAGGCAAAGAGTTTATGCATTTGGAAACTTTATAAGTGTTATCATATTGCTTTCTATCAATATCATCTCACAAGAATAATGGTAAGTGAAATAAACAAGGGATGAACATTTATGTAGTATTACAAAGCAGATAAATTTATTACCCTGTCAGAAGATGGCAAAATGATTAACTTTATGAAGGTTTGAAGCAGTTAGTTTGGGTGAAGGCAGGATAGTCAGTTTCACAACATTAGTATGTCCCATCTCTTGACTAGGGTGAAGTTAAGTGGAGTTGTTTCCTTGATGATGCATTAAAGTCACCATTTGAAATTTGATTAATTTTTATATATGCTATACTTCAAAATGTTTATTAACATACAAATTATATACTGAATTCCATTAATTTAGTGAGAGAATTTTATTTTTTTTTATGTGGTTCAAAGCCATTTGTTTTGTTGTTTGGGTTTACTCAGAACAGTATGTCAATCTCCTTGACTAATATTTCTGTTGTTTCTAACTGGTTATTTAATAGTTTATGATGTTTATATTTTCCAACTTTATTGGGGTGTAATTTATTTATAGTACTGTACATATTTAAAGTTCAAAATAAGATAAGCCTTAACATACGTATACACTCATGAACACATAACCATACACTAGGTCCTTAATATATTCACCACCCACAAATGTTTCCTTGTGAGCCTTTGTCATTCCACCCTCCCTTACTTCTTCTTCATATTTTCCATCTATGGTAACTACCAATCTATTTTCTGTTATTGTAACTTAATGTGCATTTTCTGGAATTTGATATAAATGGAATCAGCATTTTCTGATATTTGAAATAAATGGAATCATATCATATGTACTTTGTTTTGTCTTGCTTTTTTAGTAAGATTATTTTGAGATTCATACATGTTGTTATATGTATCAATCATTGATTACTTTTTATTATTGAGTCATATTTCATCATATGGATATGCCAAAATGTGTTCACACCTTAATATGAATTTGCCAATGTAGTTTCCAGTTATTGGTTATTAAATATAAAGTTTCTTGAAAATTATAAGTATTGATACAGAATGTGATTTACTTTCTTTTGAGTAAATTCCTGGAAGTAAATTGGTTCTATCAAATGGTGTATGCATGTTTAACAGTTATAGCCAACCCGTTTTCCAAAGTGTTTGTAATACTTTACATTCCTCATGGCCATGTGTGAGAAATTGAATGGCTCCAAAAGTTTGCTAAGACTTGTACATTTCGATCTATCACCATTTTTGGGTGAATTTTTGGAATAAGTGTGGCTTATGATTGAGGTTCTCTTTTTTATATGGATACTCAATTTTTTTCACAATACATGTTGGAAGCATCACCTTGTATTAATTAAACTGCCTTTGCATCTTATTAAAATCAGTTTACATAAATGTGAGATTCTATTTCTGAACTATGCCCTCTGTTACACTAATTTATGTGAACACCTTTTCATTGAAATCACGCTATTTTGAAAACTGTAGTCTTGATATTGAGTATTGGGAGTCCCCAAAATGTGTTTGTTTTTATAAAAATTATTTTGGCTATTTAGATCCCTTTGTCATTCCAATAAAATTTAAAATTTGCTTGTTGATAGCTATGGAAAAGTTACTGGCATTTTGATTAGGAGTAAATTAAATTTATAGATTAGATTGAGGAGAATTAACATTTTAGTCTTCCAATTAATGACCATATTACATAATTTCATTTATTTAGAACTTTTGAATTTATTATTGTTTTATATTTTTCCATGCATATTGAGTTAGAATTATACCTAGGAATTTCAGTGTTGGTGCTATTATGAATAATATATATTTTTTTAATTTTATATTTCAGACCAGGCAAGGTGGCTCACTCCTGTAATCCCAGCGCTTTGGGAGGCTGAGGCGGGTGGATCACAAGGTCAAGAGATCGAGATCATCTTGGTGAAATCCCGTCTCTACTAAAAGTACAAAAGTTAACTGAGTGTGGTGGCGCACACCTGTAGTCCCAGCTACTCAGGAGGCTGAGGAGGGAGAATTGCTTGAACCCGGGAGGCGGAGATTGCAGTGAGCCAAAACCATGCCATTGCACTCTAGCCTGGTGACACAATGAGATTCTGTCCCCCACTAAAAATTAATAATAATTTCATATCTCAGTTGTTTATTTCTAGTATATAGGAATATGGTTGACTTGCATATTAATCTTATATAATAAAAAAGCTAACAGTTTTAGATTTTGTATAGATTATTAGTTTTCTAAGTAGGTGACAAAGAGTTGCTCCAATCTTCTGCTCCAATCTGTATGCCTTTTATTTCTTTTTCTTATATCGTTGCACTGGTTAGATTTCCAGTAAAATTTAGAATAGCAGTGGTAAGAGTGAACATCATTTCATTGTATTATTCTCAATCTTAAGAAAAAATATTCAGTCCATCAACATTAAACATGATATTAGCTATAGGTGTTGTTTATTTTGTTTTATTTAGATGTCCTTTGTCAAGTTAAGGCATTTCTGTTCCTAGATTGTTGATGGATTATTTTCTATTGTCTTTTTCTTTTTTTTTCCCCATTTATTTATTTTATTGCATTTTAGGTTTTGGGGTACATGTGAAGAACATGCAAAATTGTTGCATAGTAACACACGTGGCAGTGTGATTTGCTGCCTTCCTCCCCATCACCTACATCTGGCATTTCTCCCCTTGCTAACTCTCCCCAGCTTCCCACCCCCCACCGTCCCTCCCCTATTTCCCCCCAACTGACCCCAGTGTGTAGTGCTCCCCTCCCTGTGTCCACGTGTTCTCATTGTTCAACACCCACCTATGAGTGAGAACATGCAGTGTTTGATCTTCTGCTCTTCTGTCAGTTTGCTGAGAATGATGGTTTCCAGGTTCATCCATGTCCCTACAAAGGACACAAACTCATCGTTTTTGATGGCTGCATAATATTCCATGGATGTTAAATTTTGTTAAAGTTTTTTTTCTTTAATCACCTATTGAGATGATCATAAAGCTTTTAGTTTCTAGTCTGTTAATATGGTAAATTACATGGTTCAATTTTTGATGGTTGTAAAATTCTTCCATTCCTGAAATGAATTCCACTTGGTCACAATGTGTCTTCATTTTTATATGTATTGGATGTTCTTTAATAATACTTTCCAAAGAGTTTTTGCATTATAAGTGGTAGAATTTTCAAGAGAAAATATAAGGGTTTTCTTTTCTGGAATTTTTTGCATAGAACTCTTATTTATTAAATAATTACATGACTAGCCCTATTTTCTATGTCTTCTTGAATGCATTTTGATAGTATCTTTCAAGGAATTATTGGTCTATTTGTTACAAGTTGTAAACTTTATGGGCTAGAGTCCTGTGTCATAGTCCCTTATGACCTTTGAATGTTTCTGGGATCAGTAGTAATATTTTCTCTTTCATTCCTAGTATTGGTACTTTTTGAGTTAATTAAAAAATTTTTCTCAAAGATTTAGCTTTTGACTTGATAAACATTGTCTATTTTTTCAATATTATTCATTTCTGCTCAAATTATTATTTCTTTACTTCTACATCCTTTATTTCTCCCTTGCTTCTCTTTCTTCTTTTGTCTTTCTGTTGCCCAGGCTGGAGTGCAGTGGTGTGATCACGGCTCACTGCAGCCTCAACATCTCTGGCTCAAGTGACCCTCCTACCGCAGCTTCCAAAGTAGCTGGAACTACAGGCGTGCACCACCAAGCTGGAATAATTTTTGTATTTTTTGTAGAGAGGGGTTTTGCCATGTTGCCCAGCCTGGTTTAAAATTCCTGGGCTCAAGTGATATACCCATCTCATCCTCCCAAAGTGCGAGGACTATGGGTGTGAATCACTGTGCCTCGCAATATTTTTTATTGAAATAATAAAATTTTAAGTTATGATATTAAGACTTTTTCTTTCTAAATACAACTATGAAAATCTGCAAATTTCCTTGTAAACTGTACTTTAGGTGTATCTTATAAATTTTAATATATTTTAAATTTTATTAATTTTAAAATATGATTTTCAATTTTTCTTAAAACTTGAAAACTTAAAAGTTTTCTTAAAACTTGTTGATATATGGGCTATTTAGATGTATATTGTATTATATCCAAATATATTTTGAAACTTTTCTTATGTCTCTAGTTATTAATTTCAAATTTAACTTTGCTATGGTCCAAGAACACGCACTGTATGCTTCCTATTCTTTTAAATTTCTTAAGCTTTGCTGTATGGGCTTGGTTATGGTTTATCTTCATGTTTACTTGAAAGAAATGTATATTTTGCTGTTATTTTGTGGAGAGTTCAATAAATATCACTTAAGTCAATTAAGTGCATTATCTTAGATTCCATTAATATGCTCTGTATTATAAAGTGGATGTTTTTTACATGTGTCTATATATTTTCCGAACTTATCAAATTTTACATATAAGATCTGGGCATTTCACTGTTACACAATTTTTGGCCAATTTTTAAAAATTAAAACAGAGAAGTGCAGGAATTTTCTCAGACCTCTTAAGGGGAATATATAGTTTGCGTAATTTTGCAAAGAATAGTGATTATTTTTAACTTCTCTGTACTTATTAATAGTTTAAATCTGTGGTAACACAAACCTAATGATTAATAAATTTCAGTGTGACAATTTTCAGTTATGATACCAAAAGCATAAATTTCAAATTTCAAGTTGACAGCCTCTTCTGTAAAAATTTGATTACCAGAAAAAATATTGTAGCATTGTCAAAACTCTATAATTTCAATAGAGTTTAAATTGAATTATCAATATCCCCACCACAATTAGTTTATCATAGCCCAATAACTTATCTATACTAAATTAAAAGAAGATAAATCTGATCATCACTTTTACCTTCAGAGATTTATTGATTTGTTTTCTTTCTGATTTTACATCGTGCCTACCCATGATGACTTGGCAAGACAAATAATTCGGAATTACATGGTACTATTTATCCACCTGTCTAGCTTTTAATCTATCATAAAAATTCATCTAGTTTACTCTTAATAACTTTCAACTTTGAAAAATGAAATGCTATCTAATGTTAAAATTGTTTAGAGACTAATATTTATTAAGCATCTGCTATTTTGCTAACACTATGGTAAGAACATTTTAATTTCTCTAACTTTATCTTCACAATTTTATAAGAAGTTGCCATTATTCTGTATTATAGATCATACAATTGTAACTTAGGCTTAATTCCTTTAGCCTATGTATTACATAATTTGAGGAACTGCTATTAAAGCTAATTTGGTAAGACAACATTGTCCATGTTTTTATTACACAAAATATTTCTATAAAATATTCCCCTTTTCATCCTTTTTCCAGTACATATTAGTAGTATTTTTAATATGTACATTTACCTAATAAACAAAGATCGTTTCTTAATAACCATGTTTCCTTTATCAGCAACCTTCACTCCTATCTATATCTAAATACATATTTACATATATTATATTTTAAATAGTTCATTAGTACATAAAATACTCTTGTGATTACTTGGCTAGATCTTATATTGCAAAAAGTCATGGTTTCATTGAGTGCATAATGACTTTCAAATTATAATTTAAGAGCTCTATAGACTCAATGTTGCAGTTTAAAATTGCTTTCCTTCAAAGTTAATAACCCCAGATCTTCAAATAATTCTATTAAGAGAGGATCACAAGGCTACTTTTCAAAAGACCTCAAGTGTTATATTAATGTTTCAAACATAGTTAATGTGAATCCACAAAAATATCTGATTATTCACGTTTACTAAAATCCAAAAGCAACAAGTCCTGGGCGAATTTATTATAAATTAAATTAATTTATAATTAAATTCACTCTTATTATAAATTAAATCAATTATAAATTCTTATTATGAATTAAATTATTATAAATTAAATTAATTTCTACTTATTTTTCTGAGATAAGAGTTTAATTTTTTAATTTATAGCCATTTAACACATATTAGTATACAAGGAAAGTTCTTATACCAATTAAATACCACAATCAATTAACTTTGTTCTCATGTTTTTATTTGATTTTTTAAAACAGGTAAATAGGTTTAATCTATCAATATAAGAAATTTACTCAAAACTAAACAAATTAATTATTTCAATGTCTGACATTGAGTTTGCTATGATATTGGAAATTTGGCTTAACTACTATATTCCTAAGTAACTTTAAATCATTTACTACTGAAAAATTTTTTTTTCCCATTTAATTTATTGCATTTTAGGTTTTGGGGTACATGTGAAGAACATGCAAAATTGTTGCATAGGAACACACGTGGCAGTGTGATTTGCTGCCTTCCTCCCCATCACCTACATCTGGCATTTCTCCCCTTGCTATCTCTCCCCAGCTTCCAACCCCCCACCGTCCCTCCCCTATTTCCCCCCAACTGACCCCAGTGTGTAGTGCTCCCCTCCCTGTATCCATGGGTTCTCATTGTTCAACACCCGCCTATGAGTGAGAACATGCGGTGTTTGATCTTCTGCTCTTCTGTCAGTTTGCTGAGAATGATGGTTTCCAGGTTCATCCATGTCCCTACAAAGGACCCAAACTCATCGTTTTTGATGGCTGCATAATATTCCATGGTGTATATGTGCCACATTTTCCCTATCCAGTCTATCGTCGATGGGCATTTGGGTTGGTTCCAAGTCTTTGCTATTGTAAACAGTGCTGCAATGAACATTCGTGTACACGTGTCCTTATAGTAGAACGATTTGTAATCCTTTGGATATATACCCAGTAATGGGATTGCTGGGTCAAATGGAATTTCTATTTCTATGTCCTTGAGGAATCGCCACACTGTCTTCCACAATGGTACTACTGAAAATTTTAAGGGCATGCCAGTTTTGCTTTTGTTTACTGAGCTGAGCACATGGTAAATACTTATCATTTGTTGAATTTATCACATTTGTTGTATTTAAAACATCACTTTCAAAAGTCTAAGCCATGCTTATCTATTTAACAGACTAATTGTTTTTGTGTGTGTTATTATTCATTTAAAATTGTTTTTAAACTATTTTACTCACAAAAATCATATTTTATTTCAAAAACATTTTGAAGTTCAAAATATGACTGGAAAAAAATATTTCTATAGCATGTTCAAAAAGTTGTCTTTATTTCTAGGCATGATTTTTAATATTAAGGATCTCATATATTTGATAGAATTATGGCATTTAATGACTTCTGAAGACTTTGCATCTAAGAGTTCAAAGCGCTCAATTCTTAGAAAAGACAACTGACAAAAAGATGGGTTAAGGTTCTTGTTGCAAACAAAATGAGTTTATAGTTCTCTGAACAAATAATATGTGCTTTGATAATCCACCAATATGTGGTGACTCAAGACTAAGGCTTACAAGATTCACTTTATTGTAAAGTACTTAAAATGTTACGCAAAGACCATTACATGTTAAGACCAAATTACGGAAAGTAGAGTAGGAAGAAATATAATTTTCATGATGTCTTTGTCTACTTAGTTTCTACAGTAAAATAGACCCTAATGCTTTTTTCCACTCTTCAGTTATAAATTAAATATAATCAGAGCAATATTGTTTTACATAGTGGTAACAGAACATTGAGTAAGTTTAGTATGTGGTAGCTATATCCTTTAAAAGTATGTAGAACCTCAACAAATTAAATACACATCAATTTTGTAAAATATGGCCCTAAGTCTGTAATTCTGATGCTTAATATGGGATAGTTTTCACTCTTTGTGATAATTATTATTCTTTAAAAATACTTTTAAGCAGCAGTTTCATCTTTGGTGTGTCAATTGTTAATTTTGATCAGATTTTAGTTTTTCAAACCATGCCTTAAAACTGAAATAATTTTGATATTTTATAGAATTTATAGGAATGAGATGTAAGATTCATTTTTGTGTAAATTAAATGTATGTAAAATTGAATAAACATTAATTAATTAATTATATATCAGAAAATAGTAACAATATATAGTAAGCAAATATGATAAGTGCAGGTCAACCATACAACCAATAGCCTCAATAATATTTGCAGCATTGAGAAATCATACCCATTTCTCAGAATATATTAACATGGAATTGTGAAGTTAAATAATATCTGGCAGTAGTAAGAGAAGGGGCAAGGTCTACAAGTGATGATGGTTGTGGATTTGTGTGTGTGTGTGCATGTGTGTGTGTGTGTGTGTGCTAGGAGCAAGGATAGATATAAAGGGAGTAGGCAATAGTTGCCTTTACAGTACACAAAATATGGAAGTAAGGTAAGTAATGTTTTGTCTAATAGGCTTGCAGAGCAATTTTTTTCTTGATTTCAATCTAATTTTTATTGTGAATTTCTTTTTTATTTACTTGGAAAGTTTCCTTCCTTCCAACACAGGGATATAATTTCTTTCTTTCCATTCTTGCTCCTTTCCCACACAACTTTAGGATATAGATTATTCTTAGAGTATAAATAGATTTAATCAACAAGGTAAACACTCATACGGCAATTATTGCAAATTATCCACTTTGATGTTAATCATTTCTATTTGTGTTTTTCAAACTTGATTTCTCATGTCTTTAAAAGATATAACTTTATTATCCTCATAAGATGCCAAATTTTTGAGTCATCAACATTGTTAAAAATAAAGGGGATCACCTTGAGCTTCAAAAATGCAAATCAACTGGAAAAACACCAGCTGGTCTTAATCTTTCAACATTGCAGTTTAGTCTGCCTCATGTCAGCAGGCTAGCAGGTATTCTTTTTATAGAAACAGAAAGTTAGCAGATGTAGCTGCTGTTTCTTTCTTGTCAAAAGTGCATTTATCCCTTCCCCAGCTGTATCCAACGCACCCCCACCCCCCCCCCCACACACACACCTACTCTCTCTCTCTCTCCAACTGCACCTAAATATACATTTGAAAAATAGTATGACTAGTATCAGGGCATTACATTGAAGGCCTTTTCATTAATTTTCTGCTACAGTAATGTAAAAGGCAAAATGCGATTTGCAGTTTTTTTTTAAATAAATTATTAGCAAACAGCAAAATAAAACATAAATAAACACAACATTATCATTAATAATATACTCTTTTTTAAAAGATGTGAATGCCAGGGATGGTCATGAAAGTTAACCTGAGGTTATGCTCTGGTTTAAAAATATTCAACTGCAATTCACTTTCAGAATGTTCTGATTCAGTCTCCCTATCCATTTTCTGTGCCCTTATTCTTACAGCAGATAATAAGTCACTGTCTTTTCTATGTTACTGTGTCCCAAAAAAAGATGAAGAGGTAATATATGCAACCCAAAATAACCATTTCTTTTAATAAGTAAAGGTTAAAACTATTTATACGGTGACTCATATAGACAGCAAGTGCTGCAAATGTATCCGACATCTGATGGCGTCCACAGTGAAGGTGGGTTACACGAAAGTCATGTACCTGCACCTAAATTTGGGAAATAAACCCACTCTACATTTTTTCCCATGAACTGAGACACCATATGAAACTAAACACTTAAGAAACATGAAACATAGCCTATTTCTATGAAGTAGTTGTAACTACTTCAATTTTTTATTTAACCAGTTATTTCTCTTTCCTTGGTTTATACACTATTCTATATCATCAGAGGTTAAAAACCAGATAATGGCTACAGTTTCTTTCTCTCCATTAATCTACAGTTGCCCTTTATACTCTAATAAATTGCATGAACTATTTTTACTGTTAGTTCCCTAAATTTTTTTTTGTGTAAAGAATAATGGTAGATGCTTTTTGGCAATGAAAATCTCTCACTACAATTTGCACCAGCGCTGGGATGATGGGAAAATATTAATTTATATAAATAAGCCACTATTGTAAGCTAACCACTGTTTTCAGTATAGCAAATACTAGCAGGAGTGCAGGCCAACTGCTATGAGGTTTCTTAGTTTTGCCACACTCAGTTACTATTAATGTATCTACTCAATATAAAAAATTAAATGTGTTCACAAGTCTCTAAACGCAAGGGAAAAAAAACTGTGAAATCTAGGTCATTATCTGTTTACATCCTAAATTTGTTGAGATGTTGGGAGTAGTTTTATATCAAAGAGAGGAAAATAAGAAATAAAAATACCCATAGTAAATATTATATGATTGTAACATATCACATAGAAATAGACCACAAAGAAACAATATGTAAAAAAATTAGTTGTGCTATATTTATTGTATTTTTAAATGTACTGCAATGTCATTATATTACTTATTTATAAAGTTTAATTATAAAATATACCATGAAGAAATATTAATTCAAAACAAAAATTTCATAATGTTTCTATGATTAATCTATATTAACATCTTACTATGTATGTTTCAGATACATTTTTAGGAGCTAAAATATAGAGCTGTAACTATAACTCTCAATTTTTTTCTGTAAACTTTTATTTCCAGATTAACTTTACACTTGAAGTAGCTGTTACTTATTCTGTTAATTTTTGAAGCTTTCCAACATGTATATATAGTCACAGGTATATATAAATATCATTGCATAATTTAGTATTTCATAGACAACATAATGATAAACACATCTTTTCCAGCTCAATTTTCACCTAAATATTTTGATATTAGGTGAAAATTGCTGTCTTTACACATAGCTTTATTTTGGTAATTCTAAGTGCTTCGTATTAGAATTCCAATATATACATAAACCACAGTTTACTTATTTCCTGCAAATCAATCATTAATTTGTTTATTTTCTTTCAATTACAAACAATTCCACAAGAAATATTTTCTATATGTTTCTAGGAAATATATTTATTTGAAGAACTCTGTGTCACAGAGTATGTACATTTGTAAATTAGTTATGACCAAATTTTCTTCAAATATTTGTACCACGTTATATTCTCAACACAAATGTGTAAATCAGTTTTTCTGAAATCTTGTACCTCTGGTGTTACACAATTTTATAAAAATTATTTTTGCTAATCTGTTTTGGTGAGCAGCCATGTCTCATTTTGTTTTAATTGTATTTCTCTGATTGCTGGGGACTTTGAGGACATTTTCACGTTTACTAGCCTTCAAATATCTTTTCGATATATTTTCGGTTCATATCATTTGCCTGGTCTTCTAATAAATACCTATTTTTCATTTTTGCTTCTAGAAGTTATTTAATATTCAAAATACTTCCATATCTTGTTAAAAGTTGCAGATAACTTGTCTCCCACTGTGGCTTTTCTTTTCACATTGTGTATATTTTTACATAACAAAGTTTTTCATTAAGTTTTCATGTAATTAAATGTATCAATCTATTCCTTCATGGTATAACATTTTGAGACTTGAGTATGTAATTTTTCCTAATCTGATATCATAGATAACTTGCTTATGAATCCTTCGCAAACTTAGTTTTTTAAATTTTAGATATTTACATGTATTATATTTACTTTCATAACATTAAATAAAGATCTAGAATTTATCCTTCAATAGCAATAGTAAGTATCCCAGCAGCACATTTTCAATGGGCCATTTTCCCCTACTAATCCATAATGTCACTGTATTAAATTTACATATCTGATCCTAATTTCATTTTGTTATGTTGATGTATGTATGTATATATGTATTAGTACCAACTCTTAAAATAATTAAGGTTTTGGATATTCTTAGTATACATTAGTTCTTGTACATTTCAGGCTTTGTCATTTTTATAGATCATAAATTTTAATAAAATAAAAAGTTATATATCATTTTATAGATATGAACATATAGTGTATAGATTTATCTAATACTTGTGATTACTTTCCAAATTCACTCATTTTTATAAAAAACATTTTAGTTATTTGTATACTGTTCAACAGATATATAAAAATTTACTTAATTTATTATTGGGAATTTATGGATTATTTCTGCTTTATATTATAATTAACTTCCTTGAATTTTTATTCATGTATGCCTATATTATATATACATAATATATAATTTTACATGTATATTATGCAAAAAATGAAATTTATAATTATAATTTATTTTTTTTGAGACAGGGTCTCGTTCCGTCACCCGGTCTGGTGTGCAGGTGCCTAATCTTGGCTCACTACAACCTCCGCCTCCTGGGTTCAGGTGATTCTCCCACCTCAGTCCCTTGAGTAACTGGGAATACAGGCACACCACCATGCCCAGCTAATATTTGTATTTTTAGTAGAGACGGAGTTTCACCATGTTGGCCAGGCTGGTCTCGATCTCCTGACCTCACTCAAGTGATCTGCCTGCCCTGGCCTTCCAAAGTTCTGGAATTACAGGTGTGAGACACTGCATCTGCCATATTTTTATTTCTATTTTTTTTAGAAATGAAGTTTCATCATGTTGCCCAGACTTGTTTTGAACTGATGGGCTCAAGCGATATGCTCATCTTAGCCTCCCAAAATGCTGGAATTACAGATATGCACCACCACACCTGTATAGCTTTATATGTAATTAGTTATCTAATATCGGATATCCAAGTGAGAATATTAAGGCAAGTGATACAGATATTTTGATATATTTTGATATATTATAAAACTGTTTTCTAAAGTGTCTTTGTGTTTGTAACGCTACCAGCAAGGTATAGCAGTGCTAGATAAAATATGTCTGTTTAATACTGAATATTGACATATTACAGTGTTTCAACTATGATACTTAATAGATAAGATATCGTGTGCCCTTGCATCCATATGCCCTCCCTCAAGGTGGACAATTAAAAGTCTCATTCACTAACCGTATCCTGCTCATAGCCGTTGATGCCTGTGAAGTTGACTGGGTAAGGCTGGATGTCGATTTTTAAGGTTGAGAGAATTAGAAAGAAAAAGAAGTGTTTAGCTTTCGCGCTGGCCCCTTCATCCCTTGCTGACACCCATATAAAACTAATAGAAATATATAAACATAGAAAGCCCTTTCTTTTTTTTTTCTTTTTTTTAATTGCATTTTAGGTTTTGGGGTACATGTGAAGAACATGTAAGATTGCTGCATAGGTACACACATGGCAGTGTGATTTGCTGCCTTCCTCCCCATCACCTATATCTGGCATTTCTCCCCATGCTATCTCTCCCCAACTCCCCACCACCTGCTATCCCTCCCCTATTTCCCCGTCAGACCCCAGTATGTGATGCTCCCCTCCTTGTGTCCATGTGTTCTCATTGTTCAAGGCTGAGACAAGAAAGCCCTTTCTATCCAGAAATTTGATAAGCATTCACTCTTATTTTTCCCTGACATTTTTTAAGTCGTTTAAAAATATCAAGGTCACTTGCTATAAATTTTGATATGGGATAAGAATATAGAAGATTTATGAATATAATATTTTTTCAAAGCTGAACAAGTTATGCCGATATAAATTATTAATTTATTTTCTTTTCTAGTTTTATTCTCCCTTTGTCCCCTTTTGGTCTTTCAGCTCCCTCCCAATTCCCAAGTATTCCTTGAACTTCTCTATGTTATTCTCCATATTATTCATAATGATTTTCAAGTTTGATGAAAATTCACATTTTTACATATTGTGATATGGATTACCACACTGTTGTCAATAGTCTAATAGTTGTAGTAGTGTCTTGTATATTTGCAGTGTGTGCACATGCACATATGTACGTTTGGATGTATCAGCATTGAAAAAAGACTGTGTCTGTGTTGTAACAGTCCTACTGACCTATAATAATATACAAATAGCTCTCTTCATGGTGTTTCTGTTGAACTGCAAAAGAAAAAGTTTTTTTTTTTTAATTTGCCAGATTTAATTGACAGTTTTAATTCAATAGACTGCTGGATATTTTGATACTCTTAACTACTTTCTGAGGCTCTCATTTTTCAAAATTTGTAAAACCATTCCATCCTGATTCTTCCTACTTCTCTAAGAGACTAAATATTATCATTATGGTACATTCTATTTTATATCTCAAATGACAGGTTTTCCATAATTTTCCTACTTCCATAATTTTACTTATTTATTTTTCCTTCACATTTAAAGATTTTTCTGGCTTAACTTACAATTTATATGCTAATAATATTCAAGTCTATAGCTTCAGGTATCCTATATACAATGAAGTATTGGACATGTTAGGTTGGTACTAAAGTAATTGCAGTGTTTGCTATTAAAAGTAATGACAGATTACTTTTGCCGCAGTTACTTTTGCACAAACCTATAGCTATTTCAAAATAGCAGTAGTGGTTCAAAATCTAACAAGATTAAAATCTCAAAATTGCATCAGTGACTTTTACCCCTCTGCTTATCTTCTCAACCATTTGCTCCCATGAGGCTCAGCGCCAGTCACCATCTGCTCTCTCTGTTTATTCTTCTACATCCTGTCTCAGTAATGACTTAACAATTCACCTTGTCTCTAAAGTTAGAAAGTTGGAAGTCCGTCTCAATAATAATTTTCCCATTTCTAGCTATATCCATTGTGGTTTATTTTCTGTCATTTTTATATCTTTTTGTTTGTTTGTTTGTAGAAAGTGATTTATTTATTGAGAAAGAGAGAGAGAGAGAAACAGGAGGAGAGAGAAAGAAACAGCTAATTCTCATGCTGAGTGAGAGAATCCAGAAAGATGGAATCCAGGAGAGGAAAGCAGCTTCCACACTGAGTGGAAAGGAATAGAGAGAGAAGGAGTTTAGGAGGGGAAGACAGCCTTCCACAAGAGAGTGTGGAAGGGCATTTTTATATCTTAAATACCTCTTGTTCTCTAACCAGCACTGGTAGCTAAAATTTAGGCCTTAATTTTTCTCTTAGTTCCATAGAATCTAAAACTGTCCTTTTGTCTGCAATTTTATATTCCTTCCTATCCATCCTAATTCTACAAACGTGATTGTTAGACATTTTAACTTCATCATACTACTTTTTCTCTGCTTGGAGTCCTTGAATAAGTTCAAGCTTATTAGGTCCTTTGTTACATGCTTCTGATTTTTTTTGGGGGGGAGAGGGATGGAGGCTCGCTCTGTCACCCAGGCTGGAGTGCAGTGGCATGATCTTGGCTCACTGCAGCCTCCACCTCCCAGGTTCAAGTGATTCTTCTGTCTCAGCCTTCTGAATAGCTGGCACTATAGGCGCCCACTACCAGGCCTGGCTAATTTTATTTATTATTATTATTATCTTTTTAGTAGAGACGGAGTTTCACCATGTTGGTCAGGACGGTTTCTATTTCCTGACCTCATGATCCACCTGCCACGGCCTCCCAAAGTGCTGGGATTAAAGGCTGAGCAGCCGCACCCAGCCGCTTCTGAGTCTTTTATCCTGTTCTCCAAACACATCTTTATTCCAGATACATCCTGTAAAATGCTCAACTTCTTGAACATTTAAAATCTTTTTTCTGGATATTTTGACATGGTTTATACTCTGTTCAACATGTTCAGTCTGATCTCATCCGTATCATTAATTCCTATTTTTCTAGACACAGCTATAGAGTCACTGTCTGGTGAACATTACTCTGAGGCCTGCACGTAATTTACTTTAGGTCTTGCATTCATTGGGGTTCCTAGGAAAATGTAGCCAGCAATCTGCTGATTTAAATGTTAATCTCATCCCCCAAAAAATCACAAATATCTGGGCTCACTGGCCATTGACATGTAGAATTTTCTGTGCTTCTATTCTGTATTTCTGCAGCGCTCTGGCTACTTTTTAGGAATACACTTTTTACTTGTTAATCAATGCATTCTTAAGCATAGTATGATAAAATGATACAGAAAGGCTTATGACGTAAAGCAAGAGTCTTCTGTCCTTTCCCTTCCTTCTTCCTTGTATTACTCCCTAGATAAGCCACTTTTACTCTTTTTCTGCTTGTGGTACCTCCTGCAATTAATTGCATATTATAAACAATAGTTTATAGCTGTTTTAAATTTACCAGCTTTAAATAACACCTTTTTATTTTCTCATTCAGACCAACCCCAATCCAAGTTGATTTCTCCCCCCAAATAATTTTAGGCTTTTTAAATTTTTACTTGCAGTTAAAGCAATATGCTTATACTTTTATGTATTAATGGTTGTGATTGCCCACTTTATGAGATAAGGATATGTGTGTCTTTGTCCATATCTGCATATTTCTGTTTTTTCAACCTCTTTATATCTATCATGTCATATTATTGTTGCATTATCAAATATTGAGGGTATTTAACTTTTTTAAACATTAAAAACTGTGTGTACTTTTTACGTGAATATATCATATACTCATTTGGAAAGCCAGGCAGAAGTTATATTCCACTTGCAACTTAGCTCCAAAAGAGACATAGCATCATTTCTGTAATGTTCTATTCATAAATTGTGGGTCATTAAGCCTGACCCACATTCAAGGGAAGAGAAAGTATTCACATCTTTTGAAGAAGGAATATAAAAAAATTACAGACCTATTTTCGCTTCATTTTCTTTGCCATGTTAATAAAGTTATCTTCTATTCTAATAGTTTAATTTATATCATAGGAATGAATATCAATATTTTCTAATTGCATTTTAGCATGTTCTTTATTGTATGCTTAATATGTCAAGAAGAAATATCTATTGCTGCTGATCATCCATATGCTCCTTTCTGAAGTCACCTTTTTTTGTATATTCCAAACTTGGTCCTTCCTATTTGCCGGCCAACCAGCAGAGCCTTTTGTTATTGCCACTGAATTCGTGTATATTCTTACTTTGAGTTATGTTCTCTCCACAGAAAGTAGATAACTAAGTGCATTTCCTGCAGCTATAATTATTGAAGGAGTATTTCCTTCCCCCCTGTCTTTTAGGGTCACAACTGAGGGCATCTCTAATGCAGAAGTCATCCATTTTCAGCTTACGCTTTACACACAAGGCTAGCACATTCATGACATGTTTCATTCCCTGTTAGCTCGTCAGAGAAAATCACCCATGAGGACTTTTGTGAGAGTTAATGTAAATACATCAATGTAACAATAATAGTAACATGTAGTTTGTGTCAAAGTTTAGAACAGCTTCCTTGGACTTTCTAGATATACATGGACCTAATTACGAAAGCAACATAAGCATTTTAGGATGGATTGCATTTAGACCCACTTTATCTTATGATTGGATTGGTCTGGCAGTATCCAGGTCATAATGTTTCTTGATTGGAAACTCCTCAGTTTGTACTGGGACCCTTTACACACTAAGAGCTGTTTTGCGAATGATGTGAAGTTCTTTGTTGTGGGGATCACGGCTTTGCAGCCTAACTTCATGGGTCTGCACTGCGACTTTCCTATTGGCGCTTGCCAAAAATTCCACACAGCCTCTTTTTCTCCCACACACACTTCTAGCAACTTAGAATCTGTTGAATCATATGCAATAAATCTGAGAGATTCTTGTACCCCAACCTGTACCTACTCCAGTACTTGCCCTAAAAGCTACCTCTCTCTAAATACACAGACTACAGCATTATTCCCAAGAGCAGAAGATGCAGCCATTAATACTTAGACTATCATGCTTCTTTCTTTTTTTCTAGGATGCAAAAGGTATAATTAGTTACAGTCTACCCAAAAGGTAGACCCAATTGGAGCCTAAAATCTTTACCAGCGTGTCAGGTTGCAAGTTTCTTTTGGATTATTTTCCCGCAAGCTGTAGCACGTTTCTCTCTTTGTTTCTTCCCTTTACTTCAAAAGATTGGATTTTATCAAATAGCCCAATTGGACACTTGTTCACTGGAACTTATTTCTTCCTCAGCCTCAGTTATTTGAGAAATGCAGGAATTTTTTCTCCAATTGATCACCTCACCCAAGAATGTTGAAAAGTTAGCTGTCTTAGCATTACTGCTACCTCCAACCTCCAATGAGATCTAAAAACCTAGATGATTAAATGTAAAAAATGTGAACAGGGAATATAGTTTACAAGACATTTAATAACTATAATTACATAGAATTTACTCATTTTTCAACTTTTTCTGAAAGAATACAAAATTTGTGAAACAAAATATACCATGTTATACCATATGAGATACCAAGATGACTATAATCAAATAGTAACAAGTTTTGGCAAGAATGTGGAAAAATTAAAGCCTTCATACATTGTATGAAAATAAGAAAGTCACTTTGAAAACAGTGTGGCAGTTCCTCAAAAATTTGGGGAACTCTTTTTGTCTATTGTGAATAATGTTGCTGTAATCACTTGTGCACAAATGCCTTAACAAGGTATCACAAGAACTTGTTACTTGGCACTCTGTGCTTATCAGGTCTCAACATTAATTTATAGCCAAATACTTAATTATTTACCTTTAATGTCTTTCCACTCAACTAAATATTTTTCTGCATTTATAAGAAATAGAATTCTTCTACTATTCATGCAAAAAAAGGGATAGGTCAATAACATCTAATTATAAATGTTATATAGAGTCAGGATGGCTAAGTTATCCAAATATGAGTAAACATGAATCCTTTCCAGATAATGTAATATAAATTATATATTTATAATAAAAGACTCTAAATCATAGATTGTTTTTATTCAATTTGATAAGGGCCCTTAATGTTGAGTCTCTTGTTTAATTATCAAAGCTTTGTTAACTAATGCATGGATGGTTAAAAGCTCAGATAATAGAGTCTAAGATATATGTGTAACCATGAAGATTATCTCTGTCTTCCTGATGTGTAATTATGGCAGGATTCCAATTTCTTTAATTATATTGTCATACTAACAACCAGGCACTTAGGTAGCCATCATTAGCTACTTAATAGTTTACTGCTATTCATGTAGAAACTTAGGAAATAAACCATGGATGGCAGGCAGCCAATTTAAAAAAAGGAAATAAATTAGAACAGCAGTGAGTTGCTGGAAACTAGTATATGGAGGTAAGTATGAGAGATTAATTACTCTAAATCTCAACATTCTTTTCTTTTTTTAGCCTTCATACAATACCTAAAAGTGCCATGTAATTATATCATTAGATGTATTGCATGCAATATGTTTTCCTTTGTAATGAACTCTATTAAACAATGGAAGTAATATTTCAATCCTTATTAAAAACGTGATATGTATATGTGCAATTTTTTCATATCAATATCCTTTATTTCTTGAGCAGCTTTAGGTTTACAGAAACATTTAGCAGAAAGTACAGAGAATTATCATAAAGGCAGAGAACAGATTAGTGGTTTCCAGACACATCGGGGATGGAGAAGTGGGAAGTGACTGCTAATGTATATAGGGTTTCTTTTTGAGGTGATGCAAATATTGAAAATTTAGATAGTTCCACAACTCTATGAATATGCTAAAAGCAGTGTACATTTTAAATGGGTGAATTTTATAGTATGTGAATTATATCTTAATAAATCTGTAATTAAATAAAGTACAAAGAATAGAATAAAAACAGCTTACAACTCACCAGTAATACCTAAATATTGTCAATATATGATGCATAGCAAGCCAAGTATCTGCATGAGTATATATGTTTTAATTTACTCAAATTATCTCTCACTATCTGTAGTTTTCAGAAATTGTTTTCATGTCATACAAGAGAATTGATAGACGTATATCCACTGAACAAATTTAATTCTAGATAACCTTTTTCAATAACTAAGAGTATTTTTGTGAAAATATACTGAACTGTACTCTATATATGTTTAAATAAATTGATTTTAGCTTTCAATTATTACTAATTGTTCTTCTGTGAACAACTTTAGCCCTTATTATTTTGGAACACATGGGCTTACCTATGCAGGGTAAATTTAGGAAAATAAAATTACCAAAGTTAAAAGAAATAAAAACATTTGATATAAAATTCACAATTGATAACTTGAAAGAATGTATTACTATATACTTCAATATATAACATATTTAGGGCTGGGCATGGTGACTCATGCCTGTAATCCCAGTACTTTGGGAGGCCAACCAGGCAGATCACTTGAGGCCAGGAATTCAAGACCAGTCTGGTTATCATGGTGAAACTAAAATACACTAACAATACAAAATACACTAAAATACACTAAATACACTAAAATACACTAAAAATACAAAAATTAGCTGAGCCTGATGGCACACACCCATAATCCCAGCTACCTGGGAGGCTGGGACAGGAGATTCACTTGAATTCTGGAGGCGGAATTTGCATTGAGCCGACATCTGTGCCACTACACTCCAGCCTGGGCAACAGGGCAAGACTCTGTCTCAAAAAAATAAATAATGTCATTATTACACACTCTATAAATATTATTGGGCTTTATTCATCATTTTAATTTTGTCTGTCTCAATACGAACCTATTATTATGCTTTTAATAGGGAATATATCCTCACAGTCACACACATACATAAGAAAGGTGGCATCTTTTATGAACTTATATTTTGTATATATTTTATTTAGGTATTTTAACATTTGCCTTAAGGCAAAGTGACACAGATGTCTTTGGTGTACACTCTTACTTTTTGGACTTCTGTTTTAAATCATTAAAAGTATAAGAATATCTCATTTCATAATTTTCAAAATGTTCAGATGTATGTTAAGATCACATACAGACAATTAGATAGATGTATAGCTAAATGAAGTAGCTATATGTGACTTTCTAATAGACTTTAGTCTTAAGATTTAAACGAGTAAAACAGTTTTATACAATTAAGTAAACTATTTAATTATTACATATGCTTAAGTATGTTTAATAAATCCCTCTCTATAGCTTTCTAATACATACTGTATACAGTATGAAATAAATAGTAATTTGTGGATAGTGTAACTATGCTGACCCATCATTCAAACACTCATATGCAAATATTCAAAGTATGTTTCTACAGATTATATTAGAATTACATATGTCTAACTCCATAGCTGTACATCTGTATTCAAAATTTATGCTTCAAATGTTTTCATCTCAACTTCTGAGATAAGCTCTTTGGAATATAATTAAATGTGTGAGGACATACAATGCTTATCTTTCTGTGTCAAAGAAAACATTTTGTACTAGAAAATTAAAACTTTCTATTTATAGAAATAAGTATGATCTAAATTTTCTAAAGTTACAAAAAATGTTACAAAGTAATTAATAAATCCTGTCTTCTCTTACAGCATCCTGATTCGCCTTTTTAATTCTCTGATCAGTCTCTTTTTTCTTTTTCTACCATTCTACTGTGGGTTTTCATGCATTTTGTAGGACACATTGCCTACAACCAGTTAAAACTATAATCTACATGTCTGGAGCAGAGGCCCCTGGGGCTACGAACTGGTAGGAACACTTACCTGTTAACTTGGATAAATTGCTGGAGGCTGAATGTGGATTCCCATGCTGGAGGAAAACTCCCAGGGCATACGACCTCATTGGGACCCTCAAACATTTTCATGTGCTTTCCTCTTATCAACCCCAGGTTCCTGTAGTGAGGAACTGAGACAAAAATCCCTTGTGGTCTGTCATGGGAATGGAAAGGGGAAGATAAATTATAATGATGGATGCCCAGACACCTGTAATCCCAGCACTTTGGGAGGCCGAAGTGGGAGGATCATGAAGTCAGGAGATCGAGACCTTCCTGGCCAACATGGTGAAACCTAGTCTCTACTGATAATACAAAAATTAGCTGGGCGTGGTGGCACATGCCTGTAATCCCAGCTACTCTGGAGGCTGAGGCAGGAGAATTGCTTGAACCCAGTAGGTGGGGGTTGCGGTGAGCCAAGATCGCACCACTGCACTTTAGCATGGCAACAGACCTAGACTCCCTCTCAAAAAATAAGAAATATAAGAGGCATGCATCCAGACCAAAGGACTTTACCAGAGGTGTATTTTTACCTTTATCCCAGCTGAGGAAATAGAATCCATCCCAGTTCAACCCCCTTATTTATTTCTGTCTTACATAAGGTGGGTGTGGCACAGTCAACAGGGGTCAGACGTTATAGGGAATAATCACAGTAGAAACTCTGTAACCAGGAAAAAGAGTAGGGATCAGGAGAAAATAAACTATACAAGTAGAGAAATATTTGTGAAGGCCACAGCCCTGAGGCACAGACCCATTAAAAGACAGATTTAATCAGAAAATTATAGAATGCTCTATCTCTCCACCCTTTCCATACATATAATAGCAAGAGAGTACAGATGACAGAGCTGCAAGACACAAAATCTCTCTAGGAGGCATCCATATGGGAATCCAAAGTGACAAGAGAGAAAAAAAAAAGATAGTAAAGAAATTAGAGGCCTCTGGAACCTATAGCCACAACAAACATTAAACATAGCCTGAATCCTAGCCAGATTTAACATCATTCTCCACACCGAAGTCCTGTTTAACTCAGTTTCTATTACCCAATACAGCATCCAGCTTTTAACAACAACTACAAGACATTTCAAACGGCAAGAAAAAACACATTCTGAAGAGGCAAAGCAATCACTGGAACCAAACTCAGATATCAGACGAATGCTAGAATTATCCAACACGTAATTTAAAATAACCATGATTAGTGTGTTTTGGGGTCTAATGGAGAAAGTAGACAACAAACAAGAACAGATGGGAAATGTAAGCAGTGAGGCAAAAACTCTAAGAAAAAATCAAAATGAAATGCTAGAAATGAAAAAAATGTAACAGTAACAGAAAGGAAGTATGTCTTCGATCACCTCATCAGTGGATTCAACACAGCTGAGAAATGAATAAGCAAACTTGAAGATATGTCATATGAATAAGAAATGAATAAGCAAACTTGAAGATATGTCAATAAAGGCTTCCCAAACTGAAACGCAAAGACTGAAATGACTGAAAAATAACAGAAGAAAATATTCAATAAACGTGTGACAATATTCAAAGGGCTAACGTGTAACTGGAATAATAGCTGGAGAAGAAAGATTGACTGTGACAGAAGAAAAAATTGAAGTAATAATGCCTGAGGACTTTTCATAATTAATGACACAAAAGCAAATCAGATTTAGGAAGCTCAGAGAACACAAACCAGGATAAATATTGAAACACACAACCACCCACCCACCCACAAACACACCCTAGGAATATAATATTTAAACTGCTGAAACTGAAGACTAAGAGAAAAATTCTGAAAATAAAAAGAGATCTACAGTCTTAAATTTAAAATGGAGGAACATTTTCCACTTTATAAAAATATGTTTTGATAATCTATGTGAAAACCTCATAATTACAGATATAGATATATTTCTTTATTCTGTGAATATAAGATGCAAAATAATATTGTTGCCCAAAAAAAAAAACACAAAGAGTCATAACATAAAATGTTATGTTATTATATGACTCTTTGTGGGTTTTTTGGCCAACTATATATGAATAAGTAATTTCAAGATTATTGTTAATAGTTTATATATCTATATTTTCTTGAAGAAGGAAAACATTCTGGAAAATTAATGCTTATAAGTGGGAATACTAAATTACATGCTACTCTTGTTAATCAAATAAAATTTTTATTTATAAACAATATACCATATTTATTTTATAATGTTTTCTATATACATAGTTGTAAATAATTACCATAATTATTTTACATAATTTTGTAAAATACGATATCATGTTTTTATATTTCAGGGCAATTAGAATGTGGATGTGTATTTAGTTTTAAAACCTGAGAAAAAAATATTCATGCTATTAGCTCTTTACTATGCACCAGTTTAACTGTTAGGAAATCTTAGCAGTAATTATAAACGTTAACCTTATAAATAGGGCATCTATTCTCACTAATTATATCAGTGATGCTACACAATACATAAACCTACAAATGCCTGATAACAGAGTACTAGGCATATCAAAATCTGAATGCATTATTTTGCATCCATATGATTGTCATTTCCCAAGCTCTTCATTTTGATAATTAAATTTCCGTGCTACTATCTTCCTCATTCCTCATGCTGTTCAATAATTGTATAAATCCTGAAACCCTGTCCACAAAATGACATTTAAGGCCAGGCTTCTTTTATTTTCTTCCTTTTCTAGGCTATCCCAATTCTTTTCTCCTGTCTAGAAGATATTCTTGTTTCTGATCTTTCACCAAGAGCATAGTACTTCTGTCTAATCTCACTTCTTTGATAAATAGTGTTGGTAAAATTGCCTTGATATTTGCTGTTGCTTTAAATATACCAGAATCCTTATCTTGTCCTTACAAAATAAATCTAAATGTGCTAATGTTAGTTCAACAAATAAAAATATTAAATATAACATATATGCTATATTTTGTAATTTTGAACTAATTATATCCATATTTGTCACTATTATACTATACATGTGTTAGGAAAGAAAATGATAGAAAAATCTTATTAAAGTTACCACACACAAGATTGAAATATTTGTTTTGTTTGTTTGTTTGTTTTTTTGTCGTCAAAATTACAACAGAGAATTATCTGGCCCAAAATGTCAATAGTGCCAAGGTTGAAAAACTGATTTTAATAGTTATCTATAAGGAATACCAATTAGGATGGAGTGAAATGGCCACTATAGGGATCCTTTGTGATGATTAAAACTGTAAATCTCTTCTGTAAAGAGAGTTTAATGAAACACTATCAATATTTAAATAGAATCATGTGAGGCATAATAATGTTTCTCTCAACACAGATTTCGTATACAACAGTGATCCCATATGATTATAATGCAATTGAAAAATTCCTAATGCCAAGTGACATCATAGCCATTTTTATATCACAGCATAATGTATTTCTTATGTGTTTGTTGTGATACTGGATAAACAAATTTACTTTGCAGTCAGTGGCATAGGAGCTAGCACATTTAATTATGCACTGTACATAATAGTTGATAATGAAAACATATATTACTGGTTTATGTATTTACTATACTTTTTATCTACATATGATAACAAAAGTTAACTGTAAAATAACCTCAAGCAAGTCATTCATGAGATATCCCACAAGAAGACATTATTATCATCGGAAATGACAGTCATACAGTTATTGCCTCTGAACACCTTCCAGTGGGACAAGATGCGAAGGTGAAAGACAGTGATACTGTTGATTCTGATCCTCTGTGGGCCTATGCTAATGTGTGTGTTTGTATCTCGGTTCTTAAGAAAAAAAATGCTTTAAAAGTTTTGAAAATTTTTAAATTTAAAAAATAGAAAAGAGCTTATAGAATAAGGATATAAAGAACGAAAATATTTTAGCCTAACTGTACAAAGTGGCTATGTTTTAAGCAAAGTGTTACTACAGAAAGTCAAAAGTTAAAAAGAATTAAAGGTTTCTAAAGTAAAAATACTATAGTAAACTAAGATTCATTATTGAAGAAAGAAAAATATTTTTATAAATTTAGTGTAGTCTAAATGATATGAAAATAGTGTACAGGATTTATAAAGTCTATGGTAATGTACAGTAATGTCCTAGGCCTTTGCATTCACTTACCCCTCACTCACTCACTCACCGAGAGCAATTTCCAGTCTGCACGCTGCAGTCATGGTAAGTCCCCTATACACATGTACTATTTTTATCTTTTGTGTTGTATTTTTTTTTGTACCTTCTCTATGTTTAGATAGAGAATTATTTATCATAGTGTTATAGTTGCCTACAGTATTCAGAACAATAACATGCTGTGCAGATTTATAGCCTAGGAGCAATAGGCTATACCACATAGCCTACGTGTTTAGTAGGCTATACCATCTAGGTTCATGAAAGTACACTCTATGATGTTCATGCAAGAAAGTAGCCCAAGGACACGTTTCTCAGAACCGATCTGTTGTTAATGCACCACATGGCTGTATACAGTAGACCCCTTTTCCCTTGTCCACAGTTGCAGTTAACAGAAGTCAACAGCAGTCACAAAACAGGTATACAGCAGAATAAAATATTTTTATAGAGAGTAAGATCACATTCACATAACTTTTATTAGAGTATATTTTATCACTGTTTTTGTATATTATTAATTACTGTTGTTAATCTCTTGCTGTGCCTAATTTACAGGTTACACTTTATTATAGGTACATCTGTATAGAGAAAAACATAGTATACATAGGCTTCAGTACCGTTCAAGGTATCAGACATCCGCTGGGTATGTTGGAACGTATTCCCCATCAGTAACGGTGGACTACTGTACATGATTTGATTTGCTAATTCTATTTCTAGAAATTATTGTAAAAATATAATTAAAGAGCTGAAAAAAATGAATGTGTACCTTTGTTCATCCCAACATCAAATATTATACTGCTAAAAACTGAAAAACACATGATATGGGAATCTATATTTATTTATTTATTCCTTTTCATATATATATATGTTTTATTGCGTTTTAGGTTTTGGGGTACATGTGATGAACATGCAAGATTGTTGCATAGGTACATACATGGAAATGTGGTTTGCTGCCTTCCTCCCCATCACCTATATCTGACATTTCTCCCCACGTTATCCCTCTCCAACTCTCCACCTCCCGCTGTCCCTCCCCTAGACACCCCCCACAGACCCCAGTGTGTGATGCTCCCCTCCCTGTATCCATGTGTTCTCACCATTCAACATCCGCCTATGAGTGAGAACATGAGGTGTTTGATTTTCTGTTCTTGTGTCAGTTTGCTGAGAATGATGGTTTCCAGGTTCATCCATGTCCCTACAAAGGACACAAATTCATCGTTTTTTGTGGCTGCTTAGTATTCCATGGTGTATATGTGCCACATTTTCTCTGCCCAGTCTATCATCGATAGGCATTTGGGTCGGTTCCAAGTCTTTGCTATTGTAAACAGAGCTGTAATGAACATTCGTGTGCATGTGTCCTTATAATAGAACGATTTATAATCCTTTGGATATATACCCAGTAATGGGATTGCTGGGTCAAATGGAATTTCTATTTCTAGGTTTTTGAGGAATCGCCACACTGTCTTCCACAATGGTTGAATTGATTTACACTCCTACCAACAGTGTAAACGTGTTCCTATTTCTCCACATCCTCTCCAGCATCTGTTGTCTCCAGATTTTTTAATGATCACCATTCAAACTACTCAATGTAGTTTTGATTTGCATTTCTCTAATAACCAGTGATGATGAGCATTTCTTCATGTTTGTTGGCTTCATATATGTCTTCTTTTGAAAAGTGTCTGTTCATATCCTTTGCCCACTTTTGAATGGGCTTGTTTGTTTTTTTTTCTTGTAAATCTGTTTTAGTTCTTTGTAGGGAATCTGTATTTAAATAAGTACATACCACAGAGTACTATGTAAACATTAGAAAATAACATATACTCCCTTATCAGGTATAGAAAATAAACCATGACAATTTACTGAATTTAAAAAGCTTTAAAATAACATGTACATCATGAATTCACTTATTAAAAACAGACATCCAGTATTAATATATGCATTATCCATATTATTTTTGCATAAAGATACATGTATGTGTGTTTGCCAAATTGAGAGCAATATTTAACACAAGAGCATGAAGTAGAGCATTTTAAACCATTATGCTGATATACTATAATTATTAATTTTATGTAAGAATAAGTGTTATCTTTATGGTCCACAAAATAGAAACTACCAATGAACATATATTTTTTGCATAATATAAATGAGTAATGTAATTCTTTTTAATCAACAGTTTCTGCTCAAGGTTAGACTAATATTTCAAGCAAAATTATATTTAGTTCAGTTTTAAAATAAGTCAAATGAAAGTATTTAGAAACTTTTTAGGCTGTAATGCCCCTTTACTCTTTAAATTTCCCAAGAATGGAATATTAGCTACCTGCAAGACGTACTTATTTCGTATGTTTTTAAAAATGTCCTTCTATTTATCTATTCACCCTGAGGAGCACTTGATATTGGTTTTTCCTGACAATTTATGTACAAAACAATGAAAAAATATAATATTGGAACTATTGCTGAACTATACAAACAACAAAATATTATGTGAGTGATCAGAAAACTAGCAAATACAAATAGTAGCCATCAGTTATCTTTAAATTTTTCATAAACTCTAGTAGAGGCATTCTTTACAAATTAAAAGAGGATCCAGATAGAAATATTAGAAAATGACTTATCATCATTCTTTATCTTTTTCTAAGGAAAAAAAATCACAAAGAACCTATTTATTTTCTTGGTTATCTGACAGGAAAAATAAAAAATATAAAAATCACATGAGAATAATTTCACTAAGTACACCAAGTAATCAAACACCTTAATAAGCCATTGTGATTACGAATCAAAAACTATTTCAAAATTATTTCTCTGAATGTTCAAAAATTATAAAAAATCATTTTCATTTGAGCTTAGTATATACTTTAAAGCATTTTCTGTTCTGTTAAGAAATTAGCAGATTACCAATGTAGAAAAGATTACACAAAGATAATTATATTTTACAAATTATATTTGAAATGAAGATGATTAATAAGAAATTTTCCATCACAAGGACTTGAAAATAGAAATAATTATTAAGAATTTATTTCAGAACATTAATTTATTTCCATTTTTCTTTGCATTTGTAAAATGTCAAATATTTTCAAATAGTTTTCCTGCTATTAGGGATCTAATACATATTTTTTTGATATAGTGGATGAACCCCATATTCTCTGTCTCCTCAATAGCCTAAAATGAGTGTGCATAGCTGACAAGGCTTTTGTTACTCTAGGAAAATACAAGTGGTAAATACCTTTCTGATATCCACTTTGCTCCTTACAGTAGAAATGTGCTTACCTTTCAACTTTTATAATCTTTGCCATCTTTGTAGCTTTTGCCTATTATTTTACTTCAGTTTGTCAGCTCTTGGTCCCAGATCTACTCTTGTATTCCAAGTTCAAATATTGAAGCTGGGAATGTTTAAACAATAGACTCCCTTACAAGCTTGTTTTTAAGTTGTGTTCAGCCAATATAAGGTGCTGACCAGAGCTGAACAGTTTGAAGAGAGTGACACTGATCCTATATCTGATTTCTTTCCATGTTAGCAGCAAACATCAAAGGATTCAGTACTAAAATCTTGTTGTTCACCATACCAGCTGTGTCAGCTCCATACATTTCCAAAGTCCCAACTCTGAACTACATCACTCTCTCGTGTCTTTCAGCCTTCGAACAGCAGTGAATAAGTTCTGTATTTTGCATCTCTTGTTTTGAAATAACTAGTGTGATTTCTGTTTCTCTAAGTGAACTTTGACTAATATATAGCCTGTGAAACATTTTCAGTGGAGAAGTTGGGAAAAGAGAGAGCCTTCCTCCAGGTGCATAAACCAGAGACACAGTTCACCATCTGGAGCACTGTTCACATATATGAGCAGAAACACTGTTTTCCAAATGGCCCAGAAGTAAGTTACAACACTAGTGAAATCTGATTCCCAGTGAGCAAACATTTAGGAAAATAAAACTTGTCTATGAGATGCAGCAGCCACTGAGAGAAGGATCAAGTGGACCACGTGGGAGGGGTGGTTAATAAGAAATACACTGCTAGAAAAGACAACCATATCTTTATCAGATATCACATGGGAATTTAGGAGACTGAAGTAAAGCACATGCAGACACACAAAGACATTTTAGACCTTAAATTCATGACTTATGATCTATAAAAATTTAGTACTTGGTATTTTGACCTTTAGAAGGAAGGTTATAATTAACTCAAATTAGCAAACTGGCAAAGTGAACTTTTACTCAAAATACAGTGGAAGGGAAAATATTTTTGTCCTTAAAACAAATCTGGAAAAACTAATATTGAGATAATAGAAGTTTCAAAAAGAGGAAATAAATTGAAGAAGGTAATACTAATTAAGGTTCTAATTAGATAATAAAATACATTCCTAAGACCTATTAGAAAAACTTTCTCCTGAACTCAAAAAAAAAAAAAAAAAAAGATTTGAATCTGTAGAGCACGTTTTTACCAAATTACTGAGAAAACTTATGCTTATACATGAACTTGAGCTATGCATATAGTGATATAATTCATAAATTCTAAGAACAAGAAGAATGTTTTCTAAACAATCATTTAGGACTTCATACCAAGTTACTTACAAATAATCAGACTAAGCCAGGCACAGTGGCTCAAGCCTGTAACCCTGGCACTTTGGGAGGCTAAGGCAGGCAGATCACTTGAGGTTTGGAGTTTGAGACCCAGCTTGACCAACATGGTGAAACACCTCTCTACCAAAAAATATAAAATGTAGGCTGGGTGTGGTGGCATGTGACCAGCTACTTGGGAGGCTGAGGTGCAAGAATCACTTGAACCCAGGAGGCAGAGATTGCAGTCAGCCAAGATGACACCACTGCACACTACACTCCAGCCTGGAAGGCGGAGGAAAACCACGTCTCAAAAAAAAAAAAAAAAAGAATCAGAAACAATCTCACACCCAGTTAAGACATTTTTCATCCACCTAGACAAAAGAAAGCTATTTAAGTAAATATGAGATTTCCAATAATACATGTCTCTTGTGTTCTCCCTGAGAAAGGGACATAAGACAGAAGTCTGTCTAAACTGACAGAAACAAAAGGAAGCAAAGTTTATAGTTAGTTATAGCTCACTTTAAATGGATTAAAATAGTATGAATGGCAAAGCGTAAGTGAAGAGATAAAAATGACACTTGAAATGAAAATAAGTTTCCTTTGATATTATAAACATGGCTTGAGAATTATGCAGTAAAACTACTTAAAAGCTTTCATTATTTAAGAGTTAGCAAGATAGAAATGAAAATGTACAGTAGAACACTCACCTTGAAAAAATTTTTGAAAAGAAAGTGAAAGGAACAAATATAACATTGACCAAAAAAACTACTAGGAGGAAAAGAAAAAAAAATGTACAAAAAGTAAGCCATAAAAGAGAAGAATAAAATAAGCTAAGTTGTTTCATCACATGTGAATGGGCTGAATTCAGCTATTTAAAAAATTAAATAGAGATTTTTGGAGAAGAAGAACAAAATGAAACCCAGCACTGAGGTTAAATTACAAAAGTTTCTGCTGCTTTTGATGACTCTAGAGGATCGTTAAGAGAATGACTGACCCTGAATATTGGTAAATATTTTAAAACTTCTGAGTAGATGAAGCAGGATTTTATAGAATAAAAAGAAGAGGAAAACCACAGACTTAGTATGCTGAGATTTTTATTTTTTCATACCTGACAAAATATCTGGAAAGACATTGGTGTACAAGGTGAATTTAAAGGTCTCTTTCTCTGACTATGATTTTCAAAATAACTATTCTATGGAGCAGGAAGGACACTGGTTTGAGGAATTGCAGACTCATGATGGATGGATCTGAACCATTTGGAGCGGACTTGGGCAAGCTCTACTTCAAGCTTAGCCTAAATAAGCACAGAATGTCCCAGTGACTGAATAAAGAAAAATGTGGAGTTTGGCTGATTTCTCAGCCCTTTTAACAAGTGAAGCCAGACATTAGATAGAAGTCTAATATTTTAGCAGCACTGGCTGACACAGACAGAGCTTTGTTTCAGGAATTAAAAGTCCTGATTAACGCTTTGTGGACATTGGGGAAGCCAAATGGCAACCCTTTGTTTGAGTATTTCAAAAAACAACTGTTATAATGAAGTAACACTTTAAAAAGATGAAGAAATTCTGCCAATGTGCCAAACATGAGAAATTCTTCTCCCAATATGTCTGTAATATGCCCTCCTTGGGCCATATACAGAAAATTGGCTCTTGGAAAACAAAGTTTGTAATAACACTGGAAAGTAAATGGCCCAATATCAGAGTGAAACATTTCTTCCCCACAAGAAATTTTGAAAATCACCTGTTCTCTTTTTGGTGTGTTTTTAGGAAAAATGAACATGTTATAATGAACTGCCTCCACTGGGAAACAATCTATGGTTTGCATTGCACAGGTTAGAGCAAGTTTGAAGAGTCTTGTGGAATTGGAGAGCAATGAGGAATACAGTTCTTCTGGATCCACAAAGCTCCATAGGTAACCATTTATTCTGACATGTCTTCTGTAATCACGGGTTGAATGTGATGTCTGTCACCTGTACAGTCCAGTGACCACTCTACCCATCAATCATCTAAACTGGGCACAGTTCCTCCAGAGCCATCACCTGAACTGTGAAGCCCGAAGACTGGACATATAGAATCTGGGACAATAAGAAGGTAATCTGACCATGTTTCCTACAAAATTGACTCCATCTAGCTGTTTTTAAATCAGACGTCAGTTCTTTCCCAGTTTAGGAACAAGTTATTTTTGGCTCAGTCTGCCTCAGTGAAATTTCTATCATTCTATCTTGGATAAAGTTCTATTAAAGGGTCAGTGCTATGAAAGGGAGTCTTGAGGGGGTAGAAATTAATCACCATCAAAGACTAAGACACAAGGGTCATAAAATGATTATAAATGTTAGGCCAATTTTATTTCTTACTCCTTGAAGGAAAGTACAAGAAAGCTGATGATATGAGTAAGATATTTGGAAGGTTAAAGGCATCTGGAAAACATGTCGATATTATTTGCAGGAATGCAAAGACTTACTAAGGGTAATGTGATATAATATTCTGAGTTGTTATTCTACATATTTTATTTTTTATCTGTACCTACTCCCTTCCATCCCCTGCTCAGGCAGATATTCAGCTTCTTTAAGCAAACAATTCAGAAAGTTACCCAGAAAAAGAAGGGAAGAGGGAAAGAGAGACGAGACACATCTCCAGGTTCTGAAGTAGAGAAGACTGAACCAACACATTTCCAGAGAAATGGCTACACTGGGGCATAGTCACCCTCACAATATTCTCCTTTTCTGTGAATGACATGAAACAGGTGAGGGGCTGAGTTCTGAAATGGAATGATAGGTGTCTCCAGTATTTATGTGAACCACCGATGAACAAATGACCCCTTGTTACCACTATAAACCACCAGTATCTTGAAACTGGCTAAGTTCCTAAGAACTTAAGGTAGGGAAATGAGAAATCAGTTTGATGTTTCCCTCTAGCATAGTAAAACAGGAGTTTAAAATCACAGTCCAATTGACATGATTAACAAATAAAGCGGCATTTCTTAACAAATAAACTGAACACTTCGCTTTCATAGCCTTCATATCCACTACATACCACTACATACATGCATTCAGAGCCTCTACATACATGTATTTTGAATTGTGTGCCCAGTGGGCAACGCTGGAGACAACATTGTCTCTAAAAACGTATGAGATACAGACATAAATTGCCTGCATAATATGCCATAACCGTGCATTACTTTTTAAAAAGCAGAAATTACTGGAACCTGAGGGAGGACTCCAGCAGACAGCCTGCAAAAAGATAGAGCCCTCAGTCACTGAGCTGCTAGAAGATGAATTCAGCCAACAGCCTGAATGAGCTTGGAAGCAATTCTTCCCCAGTGAAGTTTCCAGCTGAGCATGCAGCCTGGCTGACCCCTGCATTCTAGCCTTGTGAGACTCTGGAACTATGACCCATGGAAACTATGAAACAACATGTGTTAAGATGCTAAATTTGTGGTAAGTCACTACACAACAATAGAAAACGAATTCAGTATTTATTGCCAATGATAAAATGTGAACTTTTAAGCAAAAGTTATAATTTTGAAAGACTTATGATGTTTCTATTGTTCATTATATGATAAGCTTCACAGCTTCCCAATAGTGAATTAATTTCCTCATGAGATTGGTGGTGGTGTTAATGAATGTGATACTTTTCTATTGTGTTAGGAAATGTGTCAACGTTTGTAAGATCCATGTAACTCTATGAACCAATATTTTTAAAATGAGCAATTTGTGATGCCACAAAACCATGCATAAATAAAAGTGCAAGATAGATCACTGATTTTTAAAAAGTAAGGATTTTATTTTGAAGTTTTATATTTTTCCACATGTAATACCTCCTCTAATACTTTATAATTGATTTATTTTTTCAATTTTTACAGATCACGTTGATGTTTTGCTAGATTCTCAAATCAGTTTCTGCATTCTATTTCAGTCTGTTGCTACAGGTGTTTTCTTTACTTTTAATTTCAAAGCAAATGTAGATTCACAATATACAAATAAATGTACACTTTCATTCAGCCTACTCCAATGTTAACATCTCACATAACTATAAAATGATATTAAAACCAGTAATTCAACATCGGTACAATCCATTACACTTATTCAGATTTCACCAGTTATTTATTGCACTCATTTGCATGCGTGTGTGTCGGTGTGTGTGTGTGTGTGTATGTGTATGTGTGTGTGTGTAGATCTGTGAAATTTTATTACCCATGTAGCTTTGTGAAATTACCATTATCATTAAGAGACTGACTTTATCATTACCTCAGACTCCCTCTTTTGCCCTTTTAAATATATACACACACTCTCTCTCTCTTTCCTCTATATCTTTTACTACTGGCAACTACTAACCTTTTTGCCATCTCTATAATTATGTCATTTCATGAATGTAATATAAATGGAAGTTCGCTGGTTTTATCTTTATGAAATTGTTTTTTTTCCCCACTCAGCATAATTGCCTTAAAGTTTATTCAAGCTATCCTTTGTATGAATATCCTTTGTACCATAGTTCAAATTATGGTATTCCATAGTATGGATGTACCACAGTTATTTAACCATATATTCTTTGAAGAACGTTTGGCTAGGTTACAGTTTTAGGCTATTTTTTAAAAGGCTGTATGAACATTCATGGAAAAATATCTAAAAACTTAAAGCAGGAATAATATCCATATTTTCTGACAATAGTGCAATATAGTAATCAAAATTACAAATAAAAGCTTTTAAGTACTATTCTTCTATAAAAAAGCTGTTAAAGTGTAAGGGAAAGGCAATACTGAGAGCAGCAAATATTTAAATATTTGAGAGGCAGCCAAAATAGTAAAAAGAAGAAAAATACAGCCTTCAATGCATTTATTGGAAGATAGACACATAACAACATAGGAACTTGAAATCCTAGCATCTTTGGATGGATATGATTACATTTCAGAAGAAGGAGTGAATCATCAGTTTTTGTGTATACTAAGTTTAATGTACTTTTCAGGCAAGGTTGGTTAATATCATATTGCTAATGAATTTAGACAAATACTTCAAACAAAGTGGAGTTATCAATTTATCTGCAATATCACAAATTTTCTTTAACAGCTTTGTTCGTTCCTGAAACTTCAAAAGACCTAAGCATATTATTCAGTTAGAAATGCAGCAATCGAAGCTGGAGCCAGATTTGATTCTTTTAAAGAGAAAAGTACAAAACTCAAGTACATCTGCCTGTGTTAGCATTGATTTTGTTTGCAACACTTTAAAGAAACATCAATGGATGAAAGGATAAAGAAAATGTAGTCTTTATACATAATAAAATATTATTCACTTATAAAATTAATGAAATCCTGTCATTTGCAACAACATGAATGGAACTGCAGGTCATTATGTTAAGTGAAATAAGTCAGACACAGAAGAAAAATATTACATGTTCTCACTCAAATGGGGAAGCTAAAAATTTGGATCTCATGGAGATGGAGTAGAATGGTGGCTACCAGAAGCTGGGAAGGGAAGGGTAATAGGGAGAGAGAGAAAAAGAGAAGTTGGTTAACAGGTACAAAAATACAGTTAGGTAGAGGGAATAAGTCCTAGTATTCTGTAGTACAGCAGGGAGACTATATATAGTTAACAATAATTGATTGTATATTCCAACAAAGCCAAAGGAGAATAATTGGAATGCTCCCTACACAAAGAAAAGACAAATGTTTGAGATGACAGCTGCTCTTTTTGTCCTAATTTGATCAATACACACTGTATCCATGTATTAAAGTTCACAGGTACCTCAGAAATATGCACGAGTATTATATATGAATCTAAAGAAGGTAAAATTGTAATAACCAAGAAAATAAGGATGTACGTTTATCTCCTCATCTTTATTGTCACTTATATCTTATGTATATATGAGCCTTCTTACACCCTTTGTTCCTAAAAGAAAATTCGTATTTCTACTTTCTTGAAAACGCTATAATATTTAATATTGTATTCAAAGTCCAGATTCAATTTTGTGGTGTCAAAATTTAAACAGCTTTTCTATTTCTGCCGTATCTTGTGATTGATATTGACAAAAATGTAAGAGCACAGTGTCCCGAATTTGATTTATGAATATGCAATATTTACTCTAAACTAGCAAACATCCACATGCATTTCAACCATGTTTTTCTATAATCCATTTTACTTTTATATTTTAAGAATCATATTTAATTTATATACCATTTTTAGCCACTATACATGAAAATTGCTCAATATTACTCTTGTATTGTTTCCTCCCCATAATTTCATGATGGTAAAAATTCAATATCTAATTTCTTTTGAGGGGAATAATATCATTGTTTGACATATAACACTAGGTGTACACATGAAATTGTTTAATTTAATGATTAACAGTTGACTGGGTAATGGCAAAGAAATTTGGATTTTGTTGTTTCTTTTTTTGTTTTTGGTTTTTTAAGCTACATACAAATGTTCACAGTAGTGTTACTATAGTAGCTGCAAACTGGAAACAACTAGGTATGCATTAACTTGGGAATGCATATAACAACATGGAATACATACTGAAATATATAAAACAACATGGACTACAGTGGACTCCTACTTAGCAATGAAAATAAAAGGAAAATTATTGCATCCTGGAACACAAGAAATCTCAAAACAATTGTGCCAGTAAAAGAAGGCAGACACAAAAGACTATAGATTGTATGATTCCCTTTATACAACATTCTAGAGATTCCAAAATTAGACAGTCAGTGGTTAATGTCTGCAAATGGGACACATGGGAAATTTTGGGGTGATCGAATATTCTATATTTTGTGGTCATTCTTACATGACTATACATTTCTAAAACTCATCAAACTCTGCATTTAAAGTACTTTAAATTTACTATATATTTATTCTAAAATAAATATATGTATTTCTTAAAGGTAAGGAGTCTGGAGTTCCAGATACTTGATCCAACTTCAACACTTAGAAGAAAAAAACAGTCCAATTTTCTCAGCTTCAGTTTTATTCTTACATAATATTTAGATATTTAGATTATACCTTCTATGCTACTGTACAGTAATTAGAGATGAAAATTATATATATATGGAATACATATTTACATTTATACTGTGATACAAATCCTAAATTATGAAAATGCTATAGCCATTTTATTTTAACCTAAATAATGCCATCTATTTCTTCACTAGCATATAAATTAGAATATCTTCAGCCTTTTTGAAACGAAACCAAAATGTTTAAACTAATGAGGGTTTATTTTACTTATCTGATAGGAAGTCCCAAGTTTGTTAGCCTAGGCCTGATATTATTATTCAAAGATGTTACTATAGATCTAAATTCTTTCTTCCGTCACTTTCTTGGAGTTTTGTCTTTTGTATTCATGCTTATCATCTCATAGTTACAACATGACTGCTGTCAAATCCAGACATCATACCCATAATCCAAATCCAGACATCATACTCATAATCCAGATCCAGACATCATACTCATATTCCAAGCAGTTAGAAGGTGGAGGTTGAAGGGAAGAATGACGTTTTCATTATGACATGTTCCCAGTGTAAGTTGGGCAAAGGGACAATACGGGAACTGAACCATCCATCTGGGGAGTTGGGTCCTAGGTCAGAATGTGGAGTCTCACTGCCAAGACTAGAAACCAACTAGCGCATAGCAGATGCAGGCAGTTATAATTGGTGACATGACAGTTGACAAAATACAGAGGAGAAGCCAAAGAGCAGGAAAACAGTGGACAGCTGTTTGGTGTTGGGTGACAGAGCAAATTGTCTTTGCTTATTTTTTATTCAAAACAGAAGCCTTTCAGGTACCTCAAATAATGTGATGTGGCAACTTTTCATCTTCTATTCAAATTATTAACTCAGGTAAATTTGAAAATAACAATAAAATTAATTTAAGGAAATTTGAAGAAATTTACTGATTTTTAGAAAGCAAAATATCATATAATAGAAATCAAATATGATATGGTATAATAACGTGCCTCAGCGATCTATGCCAGGAGTGTAATTGCTGATGTCCTCAACCGCTGCCCTTTAATGTCTTTAACTGCATTCCTGCTGAAGCCGCACGTTGCAGGGGCTGTTCCTAACCAGGGGCTGAATGCAGCTGGGATACTAAGGCGGGTCTCTTTCTGTGGGAGGTGGCACTCCCCTGAGGGGTGTCATTGGTTCAAGAATTCTCTGATAGCCTTGACAAACCGTCCTTAGAATTGCACTGCAGTCTAATACACTTCCATCTAACTTTCCTTTCTTCCAGTTGAAATTAAAACACTTTCCTTTGAAATTAAAACTACAGGGTGGTTTGATAGCTCTGCCAGACTCTTCACTTCCCAGCATTTCCCCTAACAGGCATTGTTCCTAATAAATCTCTCCCACTGCTAATCCTGTTTCTCAGAGAATTCCAACTAACACAAATGTCAACAGTTTTCCAGTTATGTAAGACAATAAACAAACAAAAAAATTTGAAAGGACTAGCACAATAAACACATGTTTGACAATTCTAGCTTAGGGGAAAAAAAAGAATAACACTGACAATATTTGTAACACTAAAGACTAACTACAGAAACTAAGGAATTAAATATAAGGATAGAAACAGTTTTATAACAAACAATTTGAAAAATGAATACATTCAATTATTAATATTCTTGGTACATTCTTAATTCATTTACATATGCATTTATTTAAGATACATATGTGTGTGTATGTGTGTGTGTGTGTATATATATATATATATATATATATATATGTATTTGACCTATTATGTGTAAAGTTTAGCAGCAGTAAATAAAACAGACAAAACAATATAGACAAAAAATCCTGGCCTCCTGGATTTTGTGTTGTAGTGGGGGAAATAGTCAATAAATATAAGGAATAAGTATATTATTCTGCATGGTAGACAGTGATAAGTTCACAGAAATAAAATAAAGCAGGGAAGGGAATGAATGTGTTGACGAGTGGGTAAGAAGCTATAAAAATTTCAGATAAAGTGGCCTGGAAGGACTTAGTCAAAAGGTGACATTTAAGTAATGGCCTCAGGTAAAGAAGAAATGGGCCTTGTAAATATATTAATTTATCAAGGAAAGTGTATTTAAGGCAGGAAGAGCTGTAAAATGCCAAAAGCCTTGGGCAGAAGTATGTCTAGTATGTTTGAGTAAAATCAAGGAAGTCAGTGTCTTCACCAGAGAAAACTGGGGAATAGTGAGTGCTATAGAAGCTTAGGCTAGAAAGTCAGGACATTTGGGTCTTATAGGTCCTGGGATAATTTTGGAAAAGTAAATAAGTAATATAACATAATATTTACTTAACAGGATTGGTCTAGTGTCTGTGTTGAAACTAGATTACATAGGACTACAAACTAAAAAAGAGGAAAACCAGTTCAGAGGCTATTTCATTAACCAAAAAGATGCTATGGTGGACTGTGGCAAATTGATGGCAGTGCGTATTTTGATAAGTATTGATATCTTAATATATGTTGAATTTAAATCTGACTGATTCTGCCAAAATCTCAGATGTGAGGGATGAAAAAAAGAGAGAATAAAATTTGACTCTCTCTTTTTTCCTGAGCAAGTAGATACCTAGAATTTGTACTTATTGATTTGAATAGCGAGAGAAAGAGGAGGGTTGGGAAGTGGGACTTCTTCAGAAATTTAATTTTGGCTAGGTATAATTTGTGATACTTTTAAGATATCCAGTTAACTTGATCAAGTAAGCATTTAAATAACTAGGTCTAGGGATTAGAAGAGAGGCCAAGTTGAATATTCATGTTAGGGAGTCATTTTAATTTTGATATCATGCTAATAGAAGTGAGATAACTAAGAGAACTGTAGTTAAATAAGGTGAGCACAGAGGACTGCTATTGGTGGCGATTAATGATGAATTATTTAGAACATTTCTAATGAAACCGTGGAAACAAAATTCCGGTTTGAAAAACTGAGAAGAAAATTGGAGACAGCAAATACGTAAACTGCTCCAGGGAATTTTTCTTAACAGGCTGGAAAGGAATAGGCCAGTAGGTAGAAAGACAAGTGAGAACAAGGAAAAATAAAAGGAGATTTAATAGCTTATTTTAAACTGATTAAAAATGGAGTCAGTAAAGAAGGAAAAATTGATGGAAAAAGAGAAGAAGGGAGTTTATGGAGCATTTTTTGAGCAGATAAGTGGGAACAATTGAAGAATGGATGCTGGAGCAGATACTGACTGCCTGCCGTATGCACGTCTTTTCAACTGCTGGGTTCATCCGCAGCTGCAGTAAATGCTGCATGTGATAGCTTTGTTCCTTGAGCCGCTCTCTGGCACTGCAAAAGATCCTCTACTAAAACTAGGCACAACCAGGGGGCATGAGGATAGTTGTGGTGGGAGGAGGGGAAAGTACAGGGAAAACACTCCAGGCAACTTACTAGAGTAGATCTCTTGGTCAATGCTTCAGTTTCCCAATGTTCCAGTGAAACAATTCCAAGGCATCTTTCAAAGGATCCCCAGGAAACTGACCCCACATACCCAGTGTGGTAACAAGCTCCTTAAAATATTTTCATTGATTTTACTCCTTTTCTTCCCCCACTTTCCCCATTCCTTTACTTGCTTTCCTAGGATCACTTCCCAAATGGACTGCCAGGAAGAGATGCATTGTTTCAGGATCTGGGTTTTTTGGAGGGAAAAATCCTAAGATAGCAGGTTGGAATCCAGTTGAGAGTATAGAAAATTTGTCCATAAAACTGGAGACAACGCAGAATGTGGACACAGACACACGTAGGAGGTGTGTGGAAGTGAGAGGTTGGGGAGTTCTCTTTAAATTGCTTCTATTTTCTCATTGAAATAGGAGGCAAGTGACATGCTGAGTATGAAGATATGTTGGAGTTTAAAAGACAGAGGAGAATATTTAAAACGGCCAACTAGAATAGTGGTAGAAAAATTTGATTGATAAAACATGGTATAATTTCTGGGAAATAAGAAGGGACGTAAACATAATCAAAATTATATGCCTTTTAGTCTGAGTTTCTCACTCTGCCTGTAACACTATACCATTGAACTCCTTTCTAATATCTACTTTTATGTATCTCTTTATAAGATATATGTTGATTATAATATTTATAACTGATATGATGTGATCTCTTATATCTGCAAATCCCTGATTGAAAGAAGAAACAGCATAATACTGCTTAAAGAGTTGCTTTAACCAATGCTTTTACTCCCTGTCATTGCATTGTAACTGGAATGGAAGAAATAATGATGATATGTAGAATTTTGAAAATAGTTAAATGGAAAAGCATAAACAATTGCTATAGATATAATAAAAGAAATGCTTATCATCCTTATATTCAAAGTGATATCAAAGTACATTTTCATGTGGCAATACTTATATAATAATCTGCTACATTTTCCTCATGTATTTAAAAAATTAAATTGATAATCCCCCCTTTTTGTTTTACAAAAAATATACTACCAAAATTCTCAACAGCTTAAAACAATAAGCATTTGTTGTCATGCTTACAAGACTGGTTCTCTTGAGGTGATTCAATCTCAGGTTCCCACACTGAAGTCAGATAAGCTACCTCTGCCTACTAAATTTCTTATTCCTCTTGACCAAGGGGCTACAGAGAACAAAGTTCTTATTCTGGTAGAAGCTGGAGAAAGGAGTGAGGAGAATCATAGCTTGCATTAACTTGGAACTGGCACACTTTAATATTACTTTGACCAAAACAAACCTCATGACAAAAGCTATAAGCATAGGAAAGGAGAAATATTGGTAACAGTAGTTAATACAATCTACTATGCCTTACATGACAGCTCCTTCTATTAAATATTTTCAGCTCAATCACAGTAAATTGTGTATACAATTATTTGGGTAATAATATTTCTCTTCTTAACAGGTAACCCATGAAGGCCGTCCAATTCTATCTGGCTGAGAGTCTAACATACAGTTCAAATGCAGTAAATATTTCTTGATTTATCACTAATAGATAACAAAGTATAACACTGATTTAATCAAAACACAATATACTGAGAAAATCAAAATGCACTCTTGGAAGAGCAAAGAAGAAATAAAGGTCCTAATCATCAGGAGACATAAAATTATAGCTGAGTAGTAGTATTGATGCAGAAGAAGAGAGATAGAAAATGTTAGTGCTATCATATGAATTACATTTAAGAACATATAGAAGTTAAGTAAACGTGAAATAAAATTGAAGACTTACTTCAAAATGTAATTCTATGAAAAATCACTTAGAAAATAAGGAATAGGGGAAAAGGAAGGAAGAGAAAAAAGGAAAGGAGAGAGGAAAGGGAAAAGAATGTAGCAAATGTATATTAATTAAGTTCTAAGGAATAGAGTTAATTTTATTAAATGAACAGTTCAAATTTTATGTGTATATTCAGTCTAAGAAAATATTAAGTTATACTTTAATAGATTCAAGGAAACGTTAAATCTTTCCAGTTTTTCTACTCACGTATTTCTGGCTTAATTTAGAATAACTAGTTAAACATCTTAAACATTTTGTTAAAAGAATTAGACAAAAGAAAATAAATGACTCAAAAAAGTCTGTAAAGAATAACAAGAAAAAAGAAAAAGTGACCCTCTTGTTTGTGGCTCAGTAATAGGTCTTCATATATGAACCCCCAGCACTCTGTTTTTACTTCGTAAGAGAAAGGGTAAACTTCTACAAACTTCTTATTACTACAACTGCCTGGCTCTATATATTTCCTTATCTTCCAACTGCCTGGCTCTATATAGTTCCTTATCTTCCTTGCTACTGGGTTGTGGGAGGATATAACCTGAATTGCTCTCTTCTTCAAATTTCTACCTATACTCTGAAGATTTTTCCATCCAAATTGCCTGCAGTGTTAACTGATAATATCTTTAATATTTTTTCCTTGCTAATTTCAAAAGCAAATATGGCTTGTCCTTTACTTCCTTTGGTATCTTTTCGGTAATCAACATGGAAATGGATATTTTAAAGAAGACATCTTGGCCAATTAAATTTTTATTTTATTTTATTTTTTGAGACATATTGCCCAGGCTGATCTTAAACTCTCAAACTCACTCTCCCATGGTGGTCTTTCATGAGCCAATGCTCCGGGCAAAAATCTATCTTTCATAGAAGTATAGACCAAATTCAATACTAAAAGCCACAAGGTTAAGAAAAGGCAATTAGCTGCCAGCCATGGTGGCACATACCTGGAATCCCAGCACTTTGGGAGGTGGGAGGCCGAGGGTGGATCACTTCAGGCAGGAGCTCGAGACCAGCCTGCCGACATGGTAAAGCCCCATCTCTACTAAAAATACAAAAATTAACCTGACATAGTGGTGTGCCTATAATCCCAGCTAGGCAGAAGGCTGAGGCAGGAGAATCA
>NW_016107491.1:4015183-4023581 GCF_001604975.1 Cebus imitator | reverse complement strand
AAAAAAAAAAAGAAAGAAAGAAAAGAAAAGAAAAGGTCATTAGCACATGATGCTGTTTGTATCTGGCAACTACAGAATTACAAGTCAAAAAATATATAGAAGTTTGGTGTCCTTTTGCTTTCTAATCTAAGAAGCAAATATATAATTCATCAGACTAAATCAAGGTCCTCAGTCAGGGATATATTTGCCCCTCTCCTCAGGCTGCATTTGGCAATGTCTGAAGACAGTTTTGGTTTTCACAACCAAAGGGGTTTAGCAGTTGCTACTGCCATTTAATAGAGGAGAGCTCAGGGAAGCTGCTGGGCATCCTACATTCACAAAACAGGCACTTATAACAAATAATTACCCCACCTCAACTGTCAATAGTGTCATGTTTGAAATACCTTGGCACTTAATATTTGGAAATACAATGTAAAGACTTACAGTGACATCAAAGTGTCTAAAATTAGACTTCAACCAGATTGAATATCTGTCAGAAGAGAAACTGTGTCCCTCAGAAAGAGGGGTGGTGATTCTCAGGCCCATGAAAGCAATAATTCTTCAAAAACCAACATCGGCAATGACTCCAAAAAAAGTCCATAAGGCAGCAGACCTTCACCACAGACTTATCTGCTACTGGTAAGGCCACCCTTCTGGAAAAGAATCCAAAGACTCTGTTATTCTGGAAACATTCCGTTTATCTAACACACTTCCGCTGTTCTGATTTCCTTGTCCTCACTTTACTTTCAGATTACCAATTCACTTTTGGAGGATTGCTTGACATAGGAAGAAAATATATTCGTCATGCATGCACAGGTATCTTGGTCCTGATAATAGTTACATTTATTATTCACACAAATTGTTCTTTGTATTATAATCTATTTTCTCACATAGGTTCCCTAAGCAGAAAATATTTTGGCCAATACAGGTATTACTGTCTGTATTTTGTGTTGTTTTGAAAATTTAATTTTAGTAATCCACATTACTATTTTGTATTGATTAAGTGGAGTCCATCTTTGAAATTTCCATCAACTTCAAAAAAGCTGAAATTGTTACACTTCTGAATCTTTAATGCTCACATCCAAACTCAAGGCAACACAAAAGTCACCCAGAAAATACATGTCAACATTTTGGAAGGGAGTCAATAGTTCTTTAATTTCACTGTGTCTTAACTGGTAATTTCCCTAAATTCTCACAATTAGCTCTTTAAAAATCTACGCTTTATTCATATTCTCTGCATATACATCTGTTCTATTAGATATATAGAATATATATTTTATAATGACTTCCAGATAAAAGTCAATATTCTGGGAATTTTTAAATATAAAAATATTAATGTGCAAAGATTTTCCCTTCTGGACTTTCTTTTTTCTCTTTATAAAGGCATATAAGATACTTTGACATTAATTGTTAAATTTCTGTCAAAAATGGTAATAATTTCACAGGTACATAATTCTATTAAGCTCTCTTTCAATCTTGTATCTACCAAAGAGTTGTTTGGGTAAAATAAAAATAAAATGGTGGTGGCTCAAGTAAGTTTTATTTTCTGTTATTAAACACTTGTGCTTTAAACTTATCCTTAGCTAGTAGAAAAATCCACTAACATTTTTTTAGTAAATAATATTTGACCACATCTCAAAGATCTAATAATAATAAGATGGCATGTAAATTTCCAAGCAATTTTAACTGTGGATATCAAGTATTAATTTGAGATAATGTGAAAAAAAATTATAATAATGATTCAGTAGCCCCTTAATCAAAAGGCAGTATTTTTACCTATTACATCAGCATGATGAAGAGCAGCATCTTTAAATATTCAGTAGCTAACAAACGTGATTTCCCTAATATTCATTTTCCAAAAACATTCAAAAACTGTAAAAAGCTAAGCAAATCATAAAATAGCAACAGTTTCCCTTATGACATCTAGAAGAATGGTAGAAATGCACACACAAAAGTCACTTTAAGTGTGTGAAAGTCAAGGCTTTGTCATTTTCTCATGCAAATTAAAATTGTTTGAGATCTCTATAATGTAAAATTGCTACTTTAAAGAGCATGTCATAATATGGGCTGCTTGTTTTTGTTTTTGTTTACAACATGAACCAGAAAGGTAAAGAAAAAATAAAAGTATTTATAAACAACAACTTCTTGTGGGATACACCCCAGAGATCAAAATAAAAACAAAAAAAGAGTTCGGCACTGGGCATTCGATGTTAGCACACTAACGAATTCCAGGTAAGCTGTCTACCTCTTAATAGGTAAACTTTAGCCCGCATGATAGACATAGGTGAGAGCAAGGGAGGACTCCTGAAGCAAAACCAAAGCAACAGCCACTTCTACCCCCGCTAGAGCCTCAGCCTCAGGAAGCAAACACTCTGATCCTGCTAACACCAACTCAGAAAGTTGGAGGAACTCTCTCAATATCACTGAAAAACAACATTCCACAGCCAAAGAGGTAGAGACTCAGAAGCCAACATACCATCAAATAAAACATTCCAGATCATAGTTTTACGGCGCTATTGTTATAAAGAGATTTAATAATTTATTCTAGTGCTTCTCCATGTTTACCTCAGTTACTATCAAAGTCAATATTTATCATTTTGCTCATTATATGTCACCTGCACTTAAACCCTATTACTTTCCTAAATTCATTGATTCTTTTATTCCTCCGTCCTTTCATCTCTTTTCAAAACCCTTGAACTATGCACTCACTGACTTCTGCTTTTTTTTCCCCAGCACATTTGCATTTTCCTCAACACTGTCAGAGCATTCCTACATAGTCTTGACTTAACTAATCCTCATTACACTCTGAAAAAAATGCTTCACTGGCCTTTTCTAGGTAGGTTTGTGTTTTTACTATCCCAAGTCAAACATATAAGGAAAGAGAAGTTTTCCTTTTCACTTTCATTGTCACTTCCTGACAATCCCAGATTTTTCCTGTTAAATCTTTGCTCCTTATGAAGCTGCTAGCTTCTTCACCACTGGTCTCATACCTCATTCACTTAAGGCAACTGATATGGGTTGGCTCTGTGTCCCCACCCAAATCTCATCTTGTAGTTACCATAATTCCTATGTGTTATGGAAGGACACAGTGGGAGATGATGGAATCATGGGGATGGGTCTTTCTTATGCTGTTCTTGTGATAGTGAATGGATCTCACAAGATCTGATGGTCTTAAAAACAGGAGTTTCTCTACACAAGCTCTCTCTTTGCCTGCTGCCATCCACATAAGATGTGACTTACTCCTCCTTGCCTTCCACCACGATTGTGAGGCCTTCCCATCCATGTGGAATTATAAGTCCAACAAACCTCTTTCTTGTGTAAATTGCCCAGTCTCGGGTATGTCATTATCTGCTGCATGAAAACAACCTAAACCAGTGACCAACTATTCCAGTTTGCCCAAAACTGCAGGGGTTCTCAGGAAACGGGACTTTCAGTTGTGAAACCATGAATTGGCCATCCTTTCCTGACTCACAGTTATTTTTTCAGTGTTACTTTTCTCTTACTATACAAGGACATTAGATTTCCATTACCTATATGACATATTTAACTTATTATCTATGACTACCTCATTCCCCAATAATTTGTCCACTACTCTGTTACCTCTCCCACTGCCACACCCAGAAATTTACTGCTACTAGAACTGATGCAACAACTCTGAAATTTCACTTTTCTGACCTTGTTCTCTAGCCTCTTTCCTTGTCACTCACTTTATTAATTATCTTAAATAATATACAGACCTTTGGAAAACAGTCAATGCATTGATTCCACTGGTTTGTAATTTTTTTCTACTCATTTTACTTTATATTGTACCTTGTCCACCTTTAGCTTCACGGTCCATTATTTGTTGCCATTTCCAGAGCAGTACTATCAGTAAGCACTAATTTATCCTGAGTAGGAGGTCAGTAGCCTCACCAGTGTATTTCTGAATTATAAGTCAACATTTGCCTGATTGACCAATAAAAACAGCTTCCAGATGACTGTGGAATTTTCCAGGAACCAAAGCCTAAACAAAATATGATTGTGAAGATGAAGGGAGATGAAATTCTGTCAATATAGTGAAGACAAAGAATACTAGGAAACACAGACTATTACACCCTCACCGGTGTGTAATGAAATGCTTTGGCCCAATTTACCTGAATTAGAAGGAAACTAACAAATGACTTAAGAAAAACACCTGAGAAAAAAATTGTATTTTACTTAATTTATATAGTAACATATAAAATGCATATAAGTTAACATATTTGAATTTGAACACTAAATTCCATGAGGATGCAGTGTGTTTTTAATTATCTCAATAACTATGTTTAAAAATTTAAACAAAACAAATAATATAAAACTGAACAAATAGAGCCAAAGTTCTAGAAGGTGTTTTCAGTTTACATAAATCATTTTTTACATTATAAAATGTGCAGTAATTCATGAATCTTTTAAAAAGTGATGTTAGTATAATTTTAAAGCAAAACATTGTCATCAATTGTATTTTAAGAAACTAGTGATTAATTAACATACTGTTAGTTTGTACATGGGAAAATAGTCAAGGAAAAATTACCAAAGTAATCACAGAATATTTATTAGACACATACAATTATATAAATTATATTACCTTTATTAATATGTGTGCCATTATAATTAATTTTGGTATCATTTTGGCTAATTTTTTGAAAAAATTCTTAAGTTTCCTAAGAATTCCTTTAAAAATAAACTTTCTCTTTTATATTTTCCTATACTAAGTGGTAGCTGCAAAATTCCTGCGACTATTTACCAAGTTTCAAGCTACCAGGATGTATGATTTGCCATCTTTATTTCATCTTTTGCGATGCTTAGAGAAAACATTCAAATACATATCTTACTGCATGTATTTTTGAAAACCCTTAATCATTTGTTAAAGTTTAGCAGTATTCCTTTTTTGGACAGGTTGCTCTGGTAAGAAACATCAATGACCATTAGAGCCCTACCAATGTAGACAGAAGAGAAGTAGGAAGAAAACTATGAGCCATCATTTGTGGGAGAAGAAAATCTAGTGAGAAATATAACCTGTTTTTTTTTTTTTTTTTTTTTTTTTTTTTTTTTTTTTTTTTTTTTTTTTTTTTTTTTTTTTTTTTTTTTTTTTTTTTTTTTTTTTTNCCTTGGACTGTAAGTAATTAATAGCAACAGTTCCTCTGAGCTTAAAAGCCCCAAAGTATATATCCTGGTAGTTTTCAACTTCTGCTAATGTCAGTAAGATGCTGAAATTGGTTAGTAGGCACTGATTTCTTCTCTGTTTCCTTCATATTTTAATTTAATACCTGGTCCCATTATCTTATTTTCTGAGTTACCAAAATTTTTTTAATCCCTTAGAAATTCCAATATAGTTCCAATTAAAGCCAAAAACATAAAAATAGAAAAAAATTGCTTATGATCAATAGAATTACAAAAAAATATTAAATTAATTAATGATTAGTTGCCTGTGGGAATTGTTAATTATTTAAAGTTATTTTTAAAAAACACACAGCATTTCTGTGATGTTCAGCTTCATTGCATACGTCATTCTGAGTAGCAATTACACTTTTTAAAAGTATTGACTTTCAATATTTTCCTTTGCATTTTATCTTTAATTGTAACTGTGTAATATTCAATTTTAGACTTTAAAAATTACAATTAATACAAAGATTTTCTGCTTGTTCTTTACCTAGATTTACCAAATTTTAATATTTTACCATACTCACAAATATTTTTTGCCTACTTTTAACAATCAAGATGCTTTTTAACATAATTTTAGTCCACTTATCATAATTAGAAAAATAACAATGATTAAATAATATATAATCATCAGCATGTAATCATATTTGACATTTGTTCCAATAATGTTCTTGGTAGGAAAAGAAATGTTCAAATTATAAATTATATTAATTTGTCATGTCATTTTAGTTTCCTTAATCTAACAACATCTTCTCTGTTTCTTTTGTGTACCGTGAGATTGGCATTTTATAAGGAGATTATCCTTTGGCCATGGTTTATGTGATGTTTCCTAATGATTAGATGTGCTTCTATATGTTTTTGAAAAACACCACTTTCATGATGCTATCAGAAGATACATGATTTTGATTTGTCCATTACTGGTGATGGACCAACTTTGATTGCTTTATTAAGGTAGTGTAACAACTGTAACTTCATTTTAAAGTTACAATTTTCTCATTGCAAATAATAAACAGCTTGTTGGAAGATGCTTGAGGGAGAGCTTTGGGACTATGCCAGTATCCCTCTACTTCTCAAACTTCTAACATTAGTTTCAAAATTCATTTATGGCTTTTCTCTAAAGCAATTATTATTATGAGAACCAGTTGTTTCCAGGCCAGAGACTGGAAAAAAAAAAAGCTATGCCAGAAATATTATTTGTCATGTCTGACAGTAAGGTTAGGAATCAAAGATGAATGAGACCATGTTAAAGAACACAGAGGCCACTTAATGGGGCTCTACTAGCCAAATCTAGGACAATATGACCATCAAAATAAGGAATGCTAGTAAAAATTATAAATAATTGAATAAAATTAGAATCAATGACCTATTAATTAAGAGAAAGCTTTTTCTGATAGAAGATGTTAAATCAATAAATATACAAAGAATGACAAAATTCAAAAATCCCTGTATGAAATAAATTTTATTAAGGAGCCGCATCAGTGTTAGGGCTTTAAAGGAGAGTACTATCAAAGGATCTAAATTTTGCAAATCTTGGTTTATAGAGTCACAAAGAATAATTTTGCATAGTTCACAACTTTGTCCAAGATTAATTTTGAATTGGGTACAGATGTAACTTGGAATGTTATTCCTGGTATGGTTTCAAATAGAGTAAGATGTAAACTTGGAAGTATACAGAGTCATAACTAATAAGGCAGAGAATGAACTTCAATGGGAAGTCATCAAAGATGATATAGTTGGCTGTTTTCCAATTAGCATGATCTAAAAAACATACTCGAACTTACAAACATTGGCATTTTTCTACAGATGGTGAAGCTAAATATAGAAGTATAGAAGTGTAGGACTATCCATCTTTCAATTCATCCCTATAACAAGAAAGAGAAAACTACTTCTATGGATAACAGGGACCTATAGTCCTTCACTCAGAACTACATGGTTTCAAGGATCTAATTAAATTTACTAAAAGTGGCAGTATATACAACATAGAAGGATTTCTTATAGTTGTTTAGACTGTCCTTACATGAAAGCAAAGCTTAGGCTGAACATGTGCTTCAAGTATAAACAAAAGCTTGCATTATTTTCTTGGAGTGGAAAGTTTGACGTCTTTGCCATTTGCTTTTGGAGACACCGGAGAGATACTTTTACATGCAACAGAGAAATTTTGTCTGGCCAAATGGTCTTTTCTAGCATAATGAAGGGCCAAGAAATCCTAAATGGAGAATGTGCATGGGCATTGGAGTGGAGGAGAGAAGAAAGTCTGGATAGGCCTTTGTTTTCTTTCTTGATCCGAAAGTTATGGAAGGTACTGGGGACTAATATTTGGCTGTCACAGGAATATATGTGTAGAGTATAATTTAAACATCATGTGCACGAAATTAAGTCAAGCTACTGATGCAAAGTGAACAACTGGCAGAAATTGGTGGTCTGGACTTTGAAGTATTGCTGAGTTGGAATAGCATAAAAGACTTACAATAGATTAAAATATTCTCCTTTCATGGTGTTCTTTCTTTTGTTTGCCAGTCAGAAAGGTCTTATTCAGTTTATCAAATGTAATACAGCTTTCTCTGGCTCAGGAAACCTGCACATGCTGTTCTTTCTATTCGGAACACTCTTCTTCCCTTTACCTCCCACTCCTTTTCACCTTTGTAATTGTTATACATCCCTTAAATCTCTGCATTAATATTCTAGTCATAGGAATTCTTTCCTAATCTTCTTAACCAGGTCAGATTTTATTAGAAATAATAGTTTACTTAATAATTATTTTCACATACTGATTACAATTTAACATTAATTTATGTAATTCTTAAGTTAATAATTGCCTCCTCACTGCTTGATGCATTCCAGGAGGATGTTGTGTTATTTTCCTGCTTTTGTTTTCCTGTTCACTTCCTTAAAGGTCCCTTGGACCTAGGGCATTTTCTGGCACACAGTGCATCCTAAGTAATGATTTTTTGAACAAAATGTAGTGGGGGATGCTATCTGTGGATATGTAAATAAAATTTGATGATGCATAAACAGTTAATAAAATGGCAGCTAAAGTAATTTAATTCTGTCTAGTTTTTCAGATGATTCCTTTGTGCACAGGGTATTTTTTCAGTACAAAACTATTAAAGACCTCAACCAGGCCAGGCACGGTGGCTCAAGCCTGTAATCCCAGCACTTTGGGAGGCCGAGGCGGGTGGATCACAAGGTCAAGAGATCGAGACCATCCTGGTCAACATGGTGAAACCCCGTCTCTACTAAA
>NW_016107491.1:3823929-4015068 GCF_001604975.1 Cebus imitator | reverse complement strand
AAAAAAAAAAAAAAAAAAAAAAAAAAAAAAAAAAAAAAAAAAAAAAAAAAAAAAAGACCTCAACCAGAAACAGACACAAAAGCTCTGAAAATTGATAATAACAATACCGTTTTTCATTACCAAAATACTTTGAAACTTTATTGTATGTGTGTGTATTAACGGTTTTAATATACCTCTTTAAGGTATATATTTTACTTCTCTGCTAGATAAGGAATTTCTGGTCAGAAATATCAACACTTATACATTAAATCAAAATTAATATTGACACAGCAGAAACACAAGCCCAAATTGAGTTTGGGCTCATAATTAATTATACCTCTAAATATATGTATAAACTGCTAGATATCAGAGTGGCACTAATCATTTAGCTCATATAATTTGTTAAGAGTACACTGTTATATGGAATTTTTAATGGGGGTTTGTTGTTTAAATTGCACTTTATTTCATCTCCTTAACAGTACCAAAAGTAAACATCGTATTTTTACCTTGGCTTCAAAATGGAAATACGAAAATGCTGAAACAATTTTTAAATGATTTTTAAATATATGGAGGCTTCGTAGTTTCTTGGCGGTACTATTATCTACTGAAGACATTTGATATTTCAAAGAATCCAAATGACCTTTAGCCAATGGGTATTATCTTTATATTAGAGATCTGTTTCCCAACAGAGGATGAGTGCTGAACATTGGAAGAGGTCTTTATAGTATTTCAAATAGCTGATGTGTGCAGAATGTATGCAGAAATAATAAATATAAATTTTCTAAGAAGTAAGAATTGCACAAAATGACTTATAAAACATTCATTGTATTTCCCAATGTAATGCTGAAGAAAATTTAATACCATGGAGTTAAAATACATGTATTCTTCCCTGTCTTCATGCATTTGATTTATATTTTCCACATTTTTTTCTTAAAGAATCCAAGACCTCTGGCTATTTCTTTGTATGATTTATTCATGCTATATTAAATTTCCATCTTCATAATTGATCAATATCTTATATTTGTATAATTGTCTTCAGAGTGCTCAGTGACTTCACTACATTCATCTCTTTTGATCACAATAATCCTATTGTAAGTAGGAAAAAATCTTTTCTTTTTGCCATTTAGAAAATTAATACTCAGAGAGATTAAAAGATTGCCTAAGGTCAAGCAGGGAATAATGTGGGAATCCCAACCTTGAATCCACTTTTTTTTTTTCTTTTGAATCCAGGGATTTCATCTGTTATCACAGGCTGTTTTTTATTAAATATTGTAAGGCCAAATCTTCCTCCTATCCTAATCCTGCAGAAATCCCTTTTATCCGAATAAGCATTCAAATTTAATTTCATGATTCATTCAGAATCTAGTTATTTTATTAGAGAGTTAGACCTTTATACGGTTGATTAATTTATTCAGCTTATTTAAAAATAGGCATTAGATGTCAGAGGATACAAAGGGTAAACATACCCAATCCATGTTTGTAATCATCATACAGGCATAGAAACAATTACTATAAAGGAAAGAAATGCAAAATGCAGTGGGAGCATACAGAGCTGCAGAGCATGTAAGACTATCTGGGGGTTAGGGGAACTCTTCTCCAGAGGACTTTTATAGATAGGCAGCTGTTCACTAGGTGGATGTGCAGGAGCATAAGACACCATAAACAGAACATAAACACTCTGCAAAAGCATGAATGAATGGAAGACCAAGGAAAGAGTTTAGTTTCACTATGATTTAAATTGAAGAGAATACTAAGTAGAAAGGAAAAATCTTGACAAATGAGCAGGCAATGTTATGAGAGCAATATATCTCATGCATCAGTATCTAGATTTTATACTGCAGACAACAGAGACAAGTGCAACGTAGAGGATAGCATGCCGCCGTAGCTATGTAAGGACAGGGCGGTGCCTGCGGAAGAACACAAGGTTGCAATGAAAAGCAGGGTAAGGAGGCTAAAACATCGGAGAAGAGAACCTGGATTTGAGAGCTATTTAAGATTTAAAATTTATAATTGATTGGATAAGATCTATATTTAAATAGTATTTAGTTGCAAGTTTCATTACCTTAATTCATATCAGCTTAGTAAATAACAGGTATTAACTGACTCTTCTAACTGGAAATTCCAAAAGCTGGATTTGGCTTTAGGCCAGGGTGAAATTCACAACAGTATGCCTCTCTTTCTAGATTTCTCAGTTCAGTTTTTAAAATCTAGGTTTTATTATCAGGTATTTATGCCAACTTTACTGCTAGTGATTCTAGAATAAAAATTATGGTTATCTATCCTATAACATCTTTATTAAGTGGAGACATTTTCCCACTCCTGATAGAATCACTGAGTCCAATTAGTCATATTAGCGACTCTAGAATTACATAGTCTTTTCATGATGGCAAGACAGGGTCTGTTCATTCACAGGCTTTCCAGAATCAAATTTAAGTGTGGGAATGTACATGATAAACAGAAAAATAAAATTCTGAAGCAAAAATCTAGGATGAATTCTGAATTCCTGGATTAGACAACCAGATGACAGAGCTCTTGATAAAGTTGGATGCAAGAGTGTGACATTTGATATGCCTGTGAAGTACTTAGATGAAATTGTCTGCTAGGAAACTTATTGCTGGATTTTGAATACAAAAAAAAAAATCTATGATTTTTGTATGTCTAAGGCCTGTATGTTCTCCTTGAAGTCATGGATACAGATGAGACTGCTAGGGATTTTGTGTAGACTGCTAGACAGTATTATAAACAGCCTCAATATTGTAATGCCTTTCCTTTATCAAATTTGGCCTTTTATTTTCGTTTTTCGCTCTTTGTTTTGAGACAGGGTGTTTCTGTCACCAAGGCTGGGGTGCAGTGATATGAGCATGGCTCACTGTAGCCTCGACCTCCTGGGCTCAAAAGAGGCTCCCACCTCTGCCACTTAAGTAGCTTGGATAACAGCTAATTTTTTAAATTATCTGGCCATAGTAGCACACAACTGTAGTCCAAGCTACAGGCCTCCCTGTATTGACCAGTCTAGTCTTGAACTCCTGAGCTCAAGCTATCCTCCTGCCTCGGCCTCCCAAATTGCTAGTATTACAGTTGTAAGCCACTGCAACAGGCACATTTTCTAAAATCACCACAACAAGCCAAGACAAATCTTTTCTCTCTTCACATATGTTAAGTAGCACCAACCTTCAAACCATATACTTGGATATCAGTACATACTAGGAGGCATTTGACAACAAAATCATCATACACTTGAAAATTGAAACACAATGTATAAAAGCCTGTGTTCTTATTGATATGCTTTATTGTTCTTATTGATTGACTTTAGTGTTACTTAGTTTAGGACAAAAAATGAAAGAAAAATTTTAAACGAAAATATTTGGCAAAATTAAATCAAGTTGCCTTATACTTTGAGATAATTCTAATACAAAATATGATAGTTGTAAAAAAGTGTTCATTTCTCTCAGAAAATATCTGAAGATCAATGCAAGAGTTGGAGAGATGCAGCAGAGGAGGAAAGAAGAGAAGAGATGAGGTAGAGAGGGAGAGCAGAGAGATTGGGGGTATGACAGAGATTCCAACCACCACTGCTGGTTTTGGATATGGAGGAATGATACCTAGGAGCAAGAAATGTGGGAGGCCTGTAGAAACTGAGATCAATCGCCTTATCCATGGGCAGAGGAAACCAAGACCTTATTCTAGCAACCTCATGGAAGTGAATTCTCTCAGCAACCTGAATGAGCCTAGAAGTGGGATCTCTCCAGATAATTCCATGAGGGATGCAGCCTTGCTGACTTCATGCTTTTAACTCACTGAGACCCATGTCGGAATTTCAACTAAGAGAACTCCAAGATAATATATTTATTTTGCTCAAGCCTCTAATGGTAATTTGTTATGAAAGCAGTGGAAATTTTTTTAAATAGTAATATATTTACATCTTTTATGTAAGGTGGATAGGACACCTTCCTTATTCTACAGGGTTTTACATCTATCTCTGTAAATTACTTAAATTCTCTGGATCCCATTTTCTTCATCTTTAAGATGATTGGATGATTTTTAGGATAAAATGTTTGTAGATAGCTATATTTGATATGCATTTACAAATGTTCTTTAATATAATCTTGAAAATGTAAAAGAATGAAAAGATTTCAGGTTTTACATTTAAGTAACTAAACGATCTTGAGCTGATTTGTGTATATAGTATAAGGAAGGGATCCAGTATCAATATTCTGCATATGGCTATCCAGTTATCCTTGAATCAATTTATTGAATAAGAAATACCATTCTAGATATAGTACATGTCAAATATTTCATGACAAAGACACCAAAAGCAATTGCAACAAAACCAAAACTTTACAAATAAAATGTAATTCAACTAAAGAGCTTCTGCAAGCAGAAGAAACAATCAACAGAGTAAACAGAAAACATGAAGAATAGGAGAAAGTATTTGAAAACTATACATCTGACAAAGGTCTAATATCCAAAATCCCTAATGAATTTTAAAAAATCAACAGGCAAAATAATAATAATAACCTCATTAAAAAGTAGGCAAAGAACATGAACAAACACTTTTCAAAAGAAGACACACATGCATACATGCAGCCAAAAATCATGTGAAAAAATCCTCAACATCACTACTCATGAGATAAACACAAATCAAAACTGCAGTGAGATATCAACTCACATTAGTTAGAATGGCTATCACTAAAATGTCAAAATATAACAGTTGTGGGTGAAGTTGTGGAGAAAAGGAAATGCTTATACACTGCTGATGGGGATGTAATAAAATAGTTCAGCCATTGGGGAAAGCAGTTTGGTGATTTATCAGAGAACCCAAAGCAGAATTTTCCTTTCAGCCAGTAATCCTATTATTGGTTATATAAATTGTTCTACCATAGGAATATAAATATAAATTGGAATATAAATTGTTCTATTCTCCATAAAGAGACATGCACACATATGTTCACTGCAGCACTCTTCACAATAGCAAAGACATGGAATCTACCTAAATGCCAACCAATATTAGACTGGATAAAGAAAATGTATACATACACATCATGGAATACTACACAGCCATAAAAGAACAAGAACAAGATCATGTCCTTTGCAGCAACATAGATGGAGCTGGAGGTCATTATTGTAAGTGAACTAACACAGGGGCAGAAAATCAAATACTACATGCTCTCACTTATAAATGGATGACAAACATTTAGTACATATGGACACATAGAAGGCAACCACAGATAACTGGGCCTATTTACAGGTGGAGGGAAGGAGGTTAGTGAGAAACAAAAAACTACCAATTGGGTACTATGCTTATTACCTGGGTGGTGGAATAATCTGTACACCAAACCCCTGTGATACACAATTTATCTATATAATGAACTTGCAATCTTTGTGTGTCCCTGAACCTAAAATAAAAGTGAAAAAAAAATCACCTTCTTGAGCACTTACACACTTTTGGTAGGAATGTAAATTAGTTCAGCCTCTATGGAAAGCAGTTTGGAGATTTCTCAAGAACTGAAAACAGAACTACCATTTGACCAAGCAATTCCATTACTGGGCATATATCCAAAGGAAAAGAAATTGTTCCATAAAAAAAAAAATCAAAAAATTGTCAATTTTGCTGACTTTTTCAATTTACTTAAATACTGGATCTTAAGGAAATTTCTCTTAAATTATCAATTTAATATGGGTTACAAACCCTTTTATTAGATTCGCCAGTTCATTTCCTTCCCACTGAATCAGAACAAAATGATGATCCTGAAAAGATAGGGAAAGAGCTCAGGCATAGTGACTCATGCCTATAATCCCAGCACTTTGGAAGCCAAGGTTGGGTGATCATCTGAGACCAGCCTGGCCAACATGGTGAAACCCCGTCTCTACTAAAAATACAAAAATGAGCCGGGTGTGGTGATGGGTGCCTGTAATCCCAGATGCTCAGGAGGCTGAGACAGGAGAATCCCTTGAGCCCGGTAGGCAATTCTCTGCTTTCCATAGAGGCTGAACTAATTTACATTCCTAGCAAAGTGTGTAAGTGTTCAGGTTGCAGTGAGCCAAGATTGCACCATTGTACTCCAGGCTGGCTGACAGAGTGAGACTCTGTCTCAAAAAAATATAATAATAATAAAGAAAAATAGAGAAACACTTTGAACCCCTCAGTCTTGCTTGCTTCTATTCCTCTCTTCCATGCTATATGCACATGTATTAAGAACTCTGATACTATTTTTTCTTTCATTTGTTTAGTTTACATATAATGATTCTATGTATTTATAGAATACACAATAATACTTTGATAAATATAATGTGTAGTGATCAGGCCAGGGTACTTAGCATATTAATCATCTTGAACTTTTATCATTTATTTGCACTGGGCATATTCAATATTCTCCTTCTAGTTATTTGAAAGTATGTAATATATTATTATGAACTATAGTCATCCTACAATGCTGTAAAATATTAAAAATTATTCCTCCTATTTAACTGTAATTTTGTATCTTGTAGCAAATCTTTTTCTATCTTCTACTTCTCCCTACCCTTCACAGCCTCTACTATCCTCTGTTCAATTATTTACTTCTATGAAATCAACTTTTTTAGCTTCTGTATCTAAATGAAAACCTGCGATATCTAACTCTCTATGCCTCCCTTACTTCATTTATCATGAGAACCTCTAGCTCCACCTACTTGCCACAAATAATAAGCTTTTGTTATTTTTATTATTTTTTATGAATCAATATAATGTGTGCTATGCATATGTACATCCCACATATACATACCACACATTATACTCATTCATAATATTGAGCATAATGTACATATTCATAATAATATGAGTAAATTTACATATACATACCACATATACTTCATCCATGTATCTCTTATTGGACATTTACGTTCATTTCGTATCTTGTCTATGGTGAATATTGATGCAATAAACATGGAGGTTAAGATGTCTTTCCAATGCTTATTTCTTTTCCTCTGGATAAATGCCCAGTAGTAGGACTGCTGAATCATATGATAGTTGCATTTATAGTTTTATGAGGAATCTCCATACTGTTCTCCATAGCTGCTATGCTGGTTTAAATTCACACCAACAATATGTAAGATTTCCCTTTCCTCTGCATCCTTTCTAGCATTTATTATATTTTGTCTTTATTTGATAATAACTATCTTAATTGGGATGAGATGATAAGTCATTGTGATTTTGATTTGCATTTTTTGATGGTTAGTGAAGTTGAGCATTTAAAAATATATTTTGGTGGGTATTTGTATGTCTTTTTTGAGAACCGTCTGTTCAAATTATTTGTCCATTTTATAATTAAATTGTTTGATTTTTGCTGTTGAGATGTTTGAATTTCTTGTATAGTCTGGATATTAATGCCCTGTTGGATAAACAGTTTGTGAATATTTTCTTCCATTTTGTAGGTTGCCTTTTCACTCTGTTGATTGTTCCTGCTGCTGTGCAGAAGCTTTTTAGTTTTCTATAATCCTTTTTTGGGCTTTTTTGCTTTCGTGGACTGTACTTTTGAGGCCTTTCTCATAAAACCTTTACCCAGAACAGTGTCCTCAAGCATTTCCACTATGTCAAAAAACTAGAAAAAAATTCAAATAAACAGCATAACAATTCATCTCAAGGAATTAGAACAGCAAAAACAAACCAAACACAAAATTAGTAGGAGGAAAGAAATAAGATCAGAGCAGAAATAAATAAAATTGAAACTAAAAATGTACAGAAGATTAACAGAACAACATTTTTTTTGAAAATAACATTGACGATAGTTTCTTAGACTAGCTAAGAAAAAAAGAAAAAAAACACAAATAAATAAAATCAGAAATGAAAAAAGAGGTGTCACAACAGATACTACAGGATTACAAATGTTAGAGACTACCATGAACAACATACACAAATAAATTTGAAAGCCTAGAGGGAATAGATAAATTCCTGTACACATACAACCAATCAACACTTAACCAAGAAGAAGCAGAAAACATAAAGAGACCCATAACAAGTAATGAGAATGAATTAGTAATAAAAAGTCTCCCAACAAAGAAAATTGCAGAACTGTTCATGCACATCAACAGGAAGAATCAATATCATGAAAATGGCCATACTGCCCAAAGTAATTCATAGATTCAATGGTACTCCCATTAAACTACCATGGACATTCTTTACAGAATTAGAAAAATAAGTAAATTCATATGAAACAAACAAACGAACAAACAAACAAACAAAACCCAGCCCAAATAGCCAAGAAAAACCTAAAGCAAAAGAACAAAGCTGGAGGAATTATACTACCCAAATTCAAACTATACCGCAGGCTACAGTAACCAAAGCAGCATGATACTGGTACAAAAACAGACACATAGACCAATGGAACTGAATAGAGAACCAGAAGTAAGTTTGCACACCTATAGCCATCTGATCTGCAACAAATCTGACAAAACCAGGACATTTGGAAATGATTTCCCATTTAATAAATTGTGGTGCGAGAACTGGCTAGCCATATGCAGAAAATTTAAACTGGTTCTTACACTGTATATGAAAATTAACTCAAAATGGATTAAAGACTTAAGTGTAAAACCCAAAATTACAAATATCCTAGATCAAAATCTAGACAATAGCATTCAGGACATATGCATGGGCAAACATTTCATGAGGAAAACACCAAAAGCAATTGCAACAAAAGAAAAAACAATAAATGGGATCTAATTAAAGTACATAGCTTTTGCACAAGAAAATAAACTATCACCAGAGTGAACAGACAACCTACTGAATGGGAGAAATTTTTTGCAGTCTGTCCATCTGACAAAGGTCTAATATTCAGAGTCTATAAGGAACTTAACCAAGAAATAAACAAACAACCCAATGGCAAAGGCCATAAACAGACACTTCTCAAAAGAAAACATTCATGTGGCCAAAAAACATGAAAAAAAGTTCAACATCACTAATCATTAGAGAAATGCAAATCAAAACCACAATGAAATACGATCTCATTCCAGTCAAAATGACAATTACTAAAAAGTTCGGAAACAACAGATCCTGGCAGGGTTGCAGGAGAAAAGGAACACTTTTACACTGTTGGTGGGAGTTTAAATTAGTTCAACCATTGTGGAAGACAGTGTGGTGATTCCTAAAGATCCAAGACCAAAAATACCGTTTGACCCAGCAATCCCATTACTGGGTATAAACCCAAAGGAATATAAATAATTCTATTGTAAATATACAAACAAATGTATGTTCACTGCAGCACTATTCACAATAGCAAGACATGGAATCAACCCAAATGCTCATTAATGATAGACTGGATAAAGAAAATGTGGTACGTAAATACTGTGAATCACTATACAGCCATGAGAAGTAATGAGATCATGGCTTTTGCAGGGACATGGATGGCGTTGGATGCCATTATCCTCAGCAATCTAACACAGGAACAGAAAACCAAACACCTCATATTCTCGCTTTTAAGTGGGAGCTGAATAAAGAGAACACATGGACACATGGGGAGAACAACACACACTGGGGCCTGTTGGGGACTTGGGGAGGGAGAACACAAGGAAGAATAGCTAATGGATTCTGGGCTTAATACATGGATAATGGGATGATCTGTGCCACATGCCACCATGGCACACATTTACTTTTGTAACCTTCACATCCTGCACATGTATCCCAAAACTTAAAAGTTGAAGAAAAAAGAAAGAAAGAAAGAAAGAAAGAAAAACTGCAGGACTGGATGGCTTTACTGCTGGATTCTACTGAATCGTTAAAAAGTACTTAATACCAATTATTCTCACATTATTAAACAAATTTGAAGCAGAGGGAACTCTTCCTAACTTATCTACCAGGCTTGCAAAACTGTGATACCAAAGTCAGACAAGGACATAACATAAAAATGAAACTACAGGCTATATCACTGATAAGCATAGAAGTAAATATCCTTAACAAAATACTAGTAAACTGAATAAAACAATACAGCAAAAATAACACATCATGATCAAATGGGATTTAACCCAAGAATGCAAGAATGGCTCAGCATAGACAAATTATTAAACATGATATATCACTTCAAGTGAATTAAGGATAAAATGTAATATGATAATCTTAGTAGATGCAGAAAAAGCATTTGATAACATTCCACATCCCTTTATGATACAAACTCTCAATAAATTAGGTATAAATGGAAAATACCTCAAAATAATAAAGGCCATATATGACAAAATCACAAAAAATATCATATTGAATGGGAAAAAGCTGAAAGCTTTTTCTCTAAGAACTGGAACAAGACAAGGATGCCCACTCTCTTATTAAATGAAGTCTTAGCAATGAAGTCCTAGCCAGAACAATTAGGCAAGAGAAAGAAATAAAGGGCATCTAAATTGGAATGGAGGAAGTCCAATTGTCTGTGTTTGCAGGTGACAAGTTGTTATATGTAGAAAAGCCAAGATTCTGGTAAATGTTTTTTAGGTATGTACTTATGGATATATAGAAACACATACATAATGTAGTCATGTATGTGTGCATGTGCACATGTATACACCCCCCCAAATATAGACACATGCATGCACACGTTAAAAAAGCTAAGTACTTATATCTTACTGGATTCTCTCCTCACTCTAGTACATAAGGCATGTGTAAAATTACTACACTGCATGGGAAAATAAGACATTTCAAAGTGTAATAATAAGAAGATGCTTTAGACACAAAACTGTGTATAGTAGTGTTAAAATGGCCTATGGGCATCAGAGGAAGACCTCTAATAAAGACAGTGTAATGTTAAATGTTTGCAGTGTTTCAAATACGATTATTTGTATGTATTTATTTGTGTGCTTCATATTTTCCAAATCTGTTCAAATATATTCACCAAAATATAGTGAGAAATGTTTATTTTAAACAAACCAGTAGCACTATTACAGTGATGCTTTAATGTACGTGGATACTTTTGTAAGGTTTTGTACTTGAATTTATAGTCTTCAACATTTTTGTACGGCCCTGATTTCCACTCAGCTGAAATCAGATAACCACAGGTCTTACCATATTATATTTGTTACTTCAAACAATGTTGATATGGTTCCTTGTGCTTATTTTATATATTTATTTATTTTCATTTTATTCACTGGCTCACATTACAAAGTATATTAAGGCCAAGGGCCATATATTATCAATTGATGTAATTTTCATAGCACCCAATACATTCAGCACTTAATGAGTAAATGTCAAAGGAAGCAGGTGTTTAGGTTGATATCAATATAATAATGTTTCAATTTTTTAAACCTTCTTTCCTCCAATTCTTTACTTATTTGAATTAACAAATAAATTATGACTTTTATTTTTGTATTAGCATACTATTCAAACTAAAGAAAACTCCCACAAAATATCTGTACCATGGGTAAGTATATATTACTAAGTGTGGTATGTAGATATGTAGTATGTAATTGTAGGTATTAATACATACATGTGTAGTATATAGATATGTAGTATTTTGTCATTTTAAGATAATCTATCTTTATTGAGTATGTAACAAAAGGAAAAGAATGAGGTTAATTCCCAGTATTATACACAGAAAAATAAATATATGTAAGCATTCCTGACAAACTGTTTTAACTAAAAATCTTAAAATTGTCCATTTATCAATGTAATCATGCTTGAAAACAGTTAATACAAAATTAAACAAATAATGTTTCAATTTAGTATCTTATTTTATATCAACATAGTTAAGTTTGAAAATTGTGGTGAAAACAAAAGAAATTAGTACTGTATTATGTATATTTCCAAAGTTTCTTAGAAAATCTCATTGAGTCCCTGCCATTTTAGCAGTAACTATGTATAATAGACATGGAGGCCCACAGTAAACCTTGTTTTATTAAAATTTTGTATGTATTTGTTGTTTCCAAATACTTTATATTCTATAACACAGTTACCAGAGTAAAATTGTACATTAAAAACACAGCTGTAAGTGTAATTGATTTCATGAAATAATTTACCTTCAATTCTAAATGCCAAATTGTCCATCCAAAGCTACAATTAACCAGCTGAAAAAGAGAAGCAAAGTTCTATTAGAACTCCTTTAAAATGTCACTTTAAAATTTTATTTTGCAAGATAATTCCTTACTTTAATTGCCAAAAGCAGTGTTTTCCAAAAGGTTTTACATTTCTGTATATTCTTAAAGTTTCTTACTGTCATAGATATTCAAAGTTATAATTTCAAGTTTGCTTTGTTCCTGTTAATGTTTTTCTTCATCTATAAGATTTCAGCTTAACTTTTTAAGACAGGGAACACTATAGTCAATATGAAGAGAATAATTAGATTATTAAAAAGGCGGTATCCCGGGCTGGGTGCAGTAGCTCACACCTGTAATACCAGCACATTGGAAGTCCGTGGTGGGTGAGTCACAAGGTCAGGAGACTGAGACCATCCTGATCAACATGGTGAAACCTTATCTCTACTAAAAATACAAAAATTAGCTGGGTATGGTGGCATCTGCCTGGAATCCCAGCTACTCTGGAGTCTGAAGCAGGAGAATCGCTTCTACCAGGAAGTTGGAGGTTGCAGTCAGCCAAGACTGTGCCACTGCACTCCAGCCAGGCAACAGAGAGAGACACCATCTCAAAACAAAAACAAAAACAGAAAACTAGGTATCAATGGAACGTATCTCAAAATAATGAAAGCTATTTATGGCAAACCCACAGACAATATCATACTGAATGGGCAAAAACTGGAAGCATTCCCTTTGAAATCCGGCACTAGACAATTTTGCCCTTTCTCACTACTCCTATTCAACACAGTATTGGAAGTTCTGGACAGAGTAATCAGGCAAGAAAAAGAAATAAAGCATATTCGATTAGGAAAGAGGAAGTCAAATTATCTCTATTTGAAGATGGCATGACTGTTTATTTAGAAGACCCCATGGTCTCAGCCCAAAATCTCCTTAAGCTGATAAGCAACTTTGGCAAAGTCTCAGGATACAAAAATCAATGTGCAAAAATCACAAGCATTCCTGTACACCAATAACAGACAGACAGACAGACAGACAGACAGACAAACAGAATGAGTAAACTCCCATTCACGTTGCTACAAAGAGAATAGAATACCTAGGACTGCAACTACCAAGGGATGTGAAGGACCTCTTCAAGGAGAACTACAAACCACTGCTGAAGGAAATAAAAGAGGTCACAAACAGAAGGAAAAGCATTCCAGGCTCATGATTGGGAAGAATCAGCATTGTGAAAATGGCCGTACTACCCAAGTAATTTATAGATTCAATGCTATCCCCATCAAGCTACCAATGAACTTATTCACAGAACTTGAAAAGACCACTTCAAACTTCATATGAAACCAAAAAAGAGCTCTCATAGCCAAAACAATCCTAAGCAAAAAGAACAAAGCTGGAAGCATCATGCTGCCTGACTTCAAACTATACTACAAGGCTACAGTAATCAAAACATCATGGTACTGGTACCAAACAGAAATATAAACCAATGGAACATAACAGAGGCCTCATGAACAATACCACACATCTATAACATCTGATCTTTGACAAACCTGACAAAAACAATCAATGGGGAAAGGATTCCCTATTTAATAAATGGTGTTGGGAAAACTGGCTAGTCACATGCAGAAAGCTGAAACTGGACCCCATCCTTACACCTTATACAAAAATTAACTCCAGATGGATTAAAGATTTAAACATAAGACCTAACACCATAAAAACCCCGAAGAAAACTTAGACATACTATTCAGGATGTAGGCATAGGCAAGGACTTTATGACTAAGACACCAAAAGCAATGGCAACAAAAGCCAAAATAGACAAATGGGATCTAATTAAACTTAAGAGCTTCTGCACAGCAAAAGAGACTATCATTATAGTGAACTGGCAACCAAGAAAATGGGAAAAAAAATTTGCAAGCTACCCATCTGACAAAGGGCTAATGTCCAGAATCTACAAACAACTAAAACAAATTTGCAAGAAAAAAACAAATAACCTCATCAAAAGGTGGGCAAAGGATGTCAACGGACACTTTTCAAAAGAAGACATTTATGCAGCCAACAAACACATGAAAAAATGCTCATCATCACTGGTCTTTAGAGAAATGTAAATTAAAACTACAGCGAGATAACATCTCATGCCAGTTAGAATGGTGATCATTAAAAAATCTGGAGACAACAGATGCTGGAGAGGATATGGAGAAATAGGAACACCTTTACACTGTTGGTGGGAGTGTAAATTAGTACAACCATTGTGGCGGACAGTGTGGTGATTCCTCAAGGATCTAGAAATAGAAATACCATTTGGCCCATCAATCCCATTACTGGGTATATATCCAAAGGATTATAAATGGTTCTATTATAAAGACATACAGGTATGTTCATTGTGGAACTGTTTACAATAGCAAAGACTTGGCACCAACCCAAATGCCCATCAATGATATACTGGATAAATAAAATGTGGCACATATATACCATGGAGTACTATGTAGCCATAAAAAAGGATGAGGTCATGTCCTTTGCAGGGACATAGATGAAGCTGGAAACCATCATTCTCAGCAAACTGACACAAGAACAGAAAACCAAATACCACATGTTCTCATTCATAAGTGGGTGTTGAACAATGAGAACACATGAACACAGGAAGGGGAATATCACACACTGGGGCTTGTTGTGGGGTGGGAGGGTAAGGGGTAAGGGAGGGATATAGCAGGTGGTGGGGAGATTGGGGAGGGATAACAGTAGGAGAAATACCTAATGTAGGTGACAGGGGAATGGATGAAGCAAACCAACATGGCATGTGTATACCTATGTAACAACCATGCATGATCTGCACATGTACCCCAGAACTTAAAGTATAATTTTTTTTAAAAAAAAGAGAAAAATAAAGAAATTTGGCATCCTGCCAAATTCTGTTGGCGAAAAATGTGTTGATATCATATTAAGAGCAGGAATTTGTGTTGGAGAGACAAGCTGGCTATCAAGACCAGGGAGATGCCCATTGAAAAAGGACTTTAAAGTCAAATTCTGTTCATGGTTCTCACACTGGAGAAAAAGTGGCAGTTGTTCTGAGGACAGGATTTGAAACACATTCTCCCATCAACACTCTGAGTTATATTCTGTATCTGATACAATATCTGTGATATTCATTGCTCTGATTCTACATGTTTAAAATTTCCTCATAGAGCTTTTTCTCTTATGTGTGTTCTGATTCTTTGAGTTTAGTGTCATTGACAGTTTATCTACGGGAATTTTTTGAAGCCTGCGTTCAAAGTGCATTCCATCAAATAGAATGTGTATTTCTTTTTCCAGGTGAATGAGCATATATTATCAACCTGAGATTATTTGATTAAATTATCTTTCAGTATGAGCTTTATTAGATCTTATCCATAGTGAGAATTTCCATAAAATACATATCTATAGCTAATCATTTGGGAGAGGGCATCTTCGTTTTTATTTTTTCATAAATCTGGAACCTAGACTATAAAAGACTGAGAAAACGCCTTTTATTTTTGGAAAAAAAATTTATTTTATTCTACTTCACTCTTTAATAGGGTATTGGCTTTTTATAATCTGAATTATTGCCTGGTATGTCCTGTCTCCTATGTCATAAATTGTTTCCTAAGAATCAAGGTGCTAGGCTACTAGGGATCCACACATATCCCTAATGAAACTGCTGGCTTTAGTCCTCAGCTTACTCATGTGTTCTTCTAATTTGCTAGCTCAGGTATGAATTTTTAAAAATCTTGAAACATATCTTCTAAACATATTTAGGTATTTTGTGCTTGATGCTTTTACTAACAATATGTATATTAGTAATTAGAATAAATATGAATTTATTGTAACAAAATGACATAAAACACACTGGCTAAGAAAACAAAGTCATTTATTTCTCTCTTTCATCCCAAGAATGTGAATGAAGATTCCAGTTTGGGGTTAAGGAGTGTGCACAGCTCTGTTCCAGCGATCATCAGAGACTCAGTTTCTTGTCTTTCTGTTGCTCTGCCATTACGTACAGTAATATTTACCTGGGTTGAGGATGAGTGAAAGTTCAGGTTTCCAGCTGGCATGATGAGGATGAGATAGAATGTAAAGTGCTGCAGCAGTTCCCTTGTAAGTGAATGAGACAGAAATTGTATACAGCACTCCATGTGGCCAAATCTAGTCATAAGGAATGGTGGGAAATATATTCCTAGCAACAGCTCAGGGTTCTCTTACAGCGTATTGCCATGAAAGAAAAGAATAATGGATATTGATGAATAACTAGGAAGTGGGGCTCTGCTGCATCTCTTCTGCCATATCAAGAGCAGTGTAACCCTTTAAGTTTTCAATAAACATTTCGTTCAAAATGAGTATTATGTCCTAATTCCTGTGTTAGAATCTTGGGAAGCAAAAATGAATAATAATTTTTCTATTCCCAAATAGTTTATAGACTGTTGATAGAGCCCATCACGTAGTTAAATTTACCTAAGACATGTTCATATGAACTGTGATTGAAGTAGGAATATGGGAACTCAAAGAAAAAAGTGTGGCCATTTCTAGTTGAAAGTTAGGAAAGACAAAAAGACTTCCTCACAATGAGAAAAAGAAGCCACTGAAAGTAAACAGTAGTAGGTGGCTTAGGCATATCAAAGCTGTGGGCTACTAAACAATTTAAAATGTAAAGCCAGTAAGACACGTATTGGCAGACCTACTTGACTGAATGATTTAAGAAGAAGTTCATGTACCAGCTAGAGTTTGCTCTACTGTAGGCTATCTTGGTTGATACAACCAATACACAATGCACAAGTCTAAGATAACCTCTGTGAGTAAATACATTAAAAACATTTGCAGCTTTTAATTGGCAAAGATTACTGATGCCTTCCTAACAGAGCCTATGAATTCCTTTCATTCTTTATTATCATTTACTCTTTATTCAGTTTCCCATTCTTTTCCTGAAATTTTCTTGACTTCTGCTACTTTATTTTGTTCTTAGTATCACTAACTGTCCTTTTCTTCATATTTATTCAATTCATTATTTTTAACAATCCTTGATCATCATTATTTATAACTTTATCTTTATAAAATTATATGTAATTCATATATTAGCTATACCCATATATGATACTCAGATTATGTAATTAGTATGGCACAGACTCCTATCAATCAATGATCCTGGAATGCCAGCCTTGGCTATTCCAAACCAGTATATCCTATAACACCATATGGGAAAAGAAGTTTGTGTCCTTACCAAATGCTATCTCTCATATTTCACTTCACTCTTTTATTCCCTTCTCCCTTAATGGGAAGGAGTGCTCCATTGCCTGCGAATTCATTTCCTTGCTCTGGGACAAACTAAATCCGTATTTCTAACCTTGCCCTTTGTATGTTCAGGATAACACATTTGTTGAAGTGTTTGATGTATGAAAGAGAANAAAAAAAAAAAAAACGGTAAAAGCTCTTTTCTCATTATGCCATAATACAGATTCTAAACTACTTATCTAAAATTGTTCTTGTTTTTGAGATGAAATATTAAGTCACTGATTTCTGATGTTCCACTGAAGTGAATATGAAGTGTTATCCATACATTTCAGGGGAGACTATGTTGAGGAAAACTTTCTCAAAAATCTTTCAAAGCATTATTTTTCTAGCTCATCTTATCATTCTATGAAAATGACTGCATTACTTCACCTTCAAATAATTTCTAAGAAATTTTTAGAGTACCCAGAACTGTTTCACATTCATTCCTTAAACTAGACCTCCTCCTAATTTTAGAACTCCTGCCATTTTCCTCCACTTCTGTTCTGCTTTCTGGGCGATGCTTTATAGCTGCCATGACCAATATGGCAGTTTTGTTGCCCCTGATCATCAACGAACGTGTTGAGGAAGGATCCGATGCCTGACACCCAGGGCTTCTATGTCCATCCCTAGGGCTCCACCTCCTGCCTCCTCTTGTATTACAGTTATCCAGAGAAAGAGAATTAGTGAACCGATAGGACACACACACACACACACACACACACACACAGAGAGGCATACTTTCTTTTATTGCACTTTACTTTTTTGTGTTTCACAGATATTGTGTATTTTACAAATTGAAGGATTGTGGCACACCTGCATCAAATGTCTATCAGTGCCGTTTCTCCAGCATCATGTGCTCACTTCATGTCTCTGTGTCACATTTGATAATTATTTCAATATTTCAGGTTTTTATTATTGTTATATATGTTATGGTGATCTGTGATTAGTGACTTTTGATGTTTCTATTGTAATTATATTGTGGTATCATGAACTACATCCACATAAGAAGGTGAACGTAATTGATAAATGTGTGTTCTCAGACAGCTCCACCAACCAGCTATTTCCTGTCTTTCTCCCTCTCTTCATGTAACCCTATTCACTGAAACTGAACAATATTGAAACTAGGCCAATTAATAACCCTACATTGGCCTCTACCTGTTCAAATGAAAGGAAGAGCTGCATGTCTCTCACTTTAATTCAACAGCTAGAAATGATTAAACTTAGTGAAGAAGGCACTATTCACAATAACCAAGATATGGAAGCAGCCCAAGTATTCAACAACAGATGAATGGATAAAGAAAATATGGTGTATATACACAACAGGATACTACTCAGCCATAAAAAGAAGACAACCCTGCCATTCACAGTCATGTAGATGGAACTGGGAACAATATGTTCAGTGAAATAAGCTAGGAAGAGAAAGTTAAACACTCCATATTTTCATGTATATGTAGGAGTTAAAAACTTTCATAGAAGTAAGACATAAAACAGGATATACTAGAGGCTAGGAAGAATAGGGGACTGGGGACATAGGGAGAGATTTGTTAATGGATACAAAATTACAGCTAGATAGCATTGTAGGATGACTATAGTTAATAATATATATGGTTCAAAACAGCTAGAATGAGGATACTGAATGCTCCCAACACAAATCAATGATAAATGCTCAAAATGATGGATTCTTGAATTATTCTGATATGATCAGTATACATTACATGTACCCAAATATCACTGTGTACCCCATGAATATGTACAATTATATGTCCATTAAAAATAAATATTTTAAAAAGTGGATTCCTTGCTTTAAAAGGTAACTACGTACAGAGAGAGATTTATTCTAGGAATTGACTCACGTGATGCTGGAGGCTGAGTCCCATGGTCTGCCCTCTGCAAGCTGGATAACCAGGAAAGCTAGTAGTATAATTCAGTTCAAAGGCCTGAGAACCAAGATCACCTGTCTCAGGACAGACAAAGGTGGATGTTCTAGCTCAAAACAAAAGCAAATTTGACCTTCCTCTGCCTTTTCTTCTACCTGGGCTCTCAGTAGTTTGGATGATGCCCATTCATATTGGTGAGGGCAATCTTTACTTAATCTATCAATTCAAATGCTAACCTCTTCCAGAAATACCCTCACAAACATACTCCCAAATACCTCTGGGCACATCCATGAGCTCAGATAAGTGGATACATGAAATGAACCATAGCCTGCCAACACTAGCATGCTGATGGCTTGTGCTTTCACTCTTCTGGGATTTTTGGTTTTATTTCTTTATTGTTTCTTTTTCCTCACCCAGGACTCAGGAAAGAATACACAGGGGCCAGACTGCAAGGTAATTTGTGGTTGATCTCTAACTCATGAAACCCTACTGTCCACAGTTCCCAATCAATGAGACCCAAAGCTTTCCCATTGCCTATCAGTCATACTTCCTCACAGGGGAGGGATAGAGCAATGGTAGTATTTCTGGAAATTTGGTGGTTAAAAACTCTAAGTGATCAAGGCCTCCTTTCAGAGTGAATTATTTCTGTAATTTAAATATGGGTATATTTTTAGTGGATTGATTCATATTCAGGGGCTGTTGTGACTATTTGCAATCCCATGCTTTCACATGCTATGACCAACCAGATATCTTTTTACCTGGCCAATTGTGGAGCTAATCCAATCCTACAGCTTTCCCTACTTTTCACTAAAGGAAAGAAGATAAAGAAATGAAGATAGATAGAGATAAAGATATAGATAAATATTATATAGTTGGGATGGAGAGAGAGAGAGAGGGAGAGTGAGATTTCTAAGAATTCTAGGCAAAAACTATATACTGTACTCTAATGCAGATATCATCAATATTAGCACAGTTTCACAGCTTTTCTACAGTGTTGTGTATTGAAATCCAATAATAATATTATTTTAATTTTTTAGTACGTTACTTAATTAAAAGGGATTTCTTAAACAAAAAGAGTTGGATTTGAAACAAAGTAACGTTCATGAACATTTTTTCGGAGGAAAATAAATTCATGGTCTGTACAAACCCTATAGTTGTATGAGGTTATAACAATTTTATTATAATTCATATAATCATAATTTCACATGCCTTTATGTCCTCCTCTTTCATCTCTGTATTCTCAGTATCTGGACCTTGGTGAGCACCTGTCAGTGCTTTCTGAATGAATTGAGAAATAAAAAAAAATTGTTATCAATTGAGTTCTCTTTACATAAAATATTTTGCAATATTATTTGACCTGAGTCACCGGCATGAGAAAATGCACATGTATGAAGAGGGTAATTAAGGGTGCAACACTCAACTGTCTGTATTTCTTTATTAGGTATGCCTTTCATGGAAATATTTGCAAAAACAGGTATAAATCTTCAAAAACTAAATTTTATACTGAATTTTGTAAAATCACATCCAAATTGTGTCCAAGGAGAGCAACTCAAGTTATGGGACTGGTATTATTTACATGGAACAGTAATTGTTTTATAAACACTAACCTCAGATGTGCACCATTTTAAGTTACTAGGAATATAATTAGGATATCTCTGCACTTAGGAATCCTTTCTTATTTTGACTTTTTATCTCTCAACAACCCTCATTCTTTAACTCACAGTCATTTTATTTTCTTAAGTTTCTTGTTTTCACTCAGAAATTATCTTCAGTTAAGTTAGAATCAAGCCTGGGATTCATATACCCTTTCTATTCATTAGCTTTAATATTCGCCATAGGCATTACTATGAGTCAAATTACTCTATTAAAAAGTGTATGTATACGTAAGGATTTTTGTCATCTGAACAAGAAAAATGGGAAGTCAGTTATTTATCAAAATGCTACCATGCTTCCAGAACATTTAAGCCTGTTAGAGTTAACACATTTAAGATTTACTTCAACAAATTTATTTTTAATTGATTTTCTTCAAGGAATCACTACTGTTTATCAGTTCCTGATTTCCTTCTTATATTTTAAATAAAACTAAGACACATCTAGAGAAAGCATATTTAGATGGCAATATTTAACTTCCTCAGACTCCCTAAGACTTTGAACAATTAGCCACGAGCCTTCAATTTTTAACCACATATCAAATGCCTATCTGATCACTTTTTGTCTTACAAAACATTTAACTGGACTGAATTCATACACCATTCTGTTGCAGCGGAGATTCTTCTGCAATTTAGGTGGATTCTCGAGCTGAAGATGGAATGACGGAAAATCATTTTATCTTAATTCCTTCCTGGGTATCTGTTTCTCCACCTACCTTATAAATCTTAAGTCTTCAGTAATTTACTCTGAAGCCCTAATCACTAGTTTCATTTATCCTTTCAACAAATATTAACTAAATGTCTTACATGCTAGTGAAATTCTGTATGTTATCTGTGAAGGATATAATTGAGAACAAATCCAATATAGCACCGGCTCTCAAGGAGTTTACTTTTGAATTGCAGAAAGTGCTATTCCAGCAATTCATGCATGTAATAAAAATATACATAAGCCTAAAATGATGCATTATCTACTCTGGAGGACAGACATATAAGGAATTAAATAGGAAGAGACAGACAGAAAGAGCAATACGGAAAATGGGAACTACCTCAAGAGGGAATGCATGTAGTCCAATTCATGGGACTGGGGAAGAACTAGACAAATTGAAGAGGAAATCTTTGCACCTAAGACAAAGAACGCCTCTAGGCAAAGTCTAAAGCATAGAACCTACCTATGAGTTCCCTGTCCCCACTGTTCCTACTTCTGACCTCAGTACTAGAAGCTTCTGGTTCCACCCAGAGCCACACACCAGAGATTAAATTTCCTTCTTGCTTTTGGAAAATATCGGCAAAGTTTTTTAAATAAATAAATAAATAAAAGCAAATTGAATCACTTCATATGAGGTTGACATTTTTAAAAAATCATAATCTCATTATTACCCATTTTAAAACTAGACATAGGCACACAAACTTAGAACACATGTAGTTTTTCCAAAATGCAGTATTTTTATTCTGTTTTTACCATTTTTATTTCTTTTCAGTTGCTTTCAGTGAATTTTAGATGAGTCATCACAGACCATATTTTTTTTAAAAATATGTTTTGTGACTGATTATAACATATTATGTTCTTTTGAACCTATTGTTTTTTCTTTTTTTTTAAACTTGCTCACCACCTATTTGACATGTCTATAAAATGATTTACCCTACTTAGTGTTACATGTAATAATGTCTATGAAGATTGTGTTTGTGTGTTTGTATATATGTGTATATGTACTATATATACTATAGCATTATGTACAATATCATTATAGTGAAATATGTATAGTATATTCTATAGTGGACACTTATAATTTGTCCTGAGGAGAGGAGCCACCCCCTGTATATCTGTGAGCCATTTTACTTTGTAAATATAAGCCTGGGTTCTACTCATTAACCTTTGGCAAGTCTTGAATGTGGAAAATTACCCAATTAAACAACAATTGTATATGCTTATATGCTTGCAGTCCCAGTTGTTAATTTATATGTTCAATAATGTAATATGCTATGGCTATTGAGTGTGGCATGCAACTCTCTGAAGATTTTTTATTGTAAAAATACATTTTTCCCACTAACAGTGGAAGATAGACCAGGTTTTAGGACTCTGAACTTAAGTGAGGAAGAAGAAAAAAAATAGACTTGCAATTTATGGCGAGAATATATTCTCTCAGCCATGGTGGAAGACTGATTTCTAAGGAGAGAATAACAATTGGGAAATTCCTGTGAACTGCACTAGTGATAGACTTTGAGAGCTACAAAATTTTGTGTTTATAAATATGTTAAACTAGAGAAGTGAGTTTTGGAGAATAAATACTGTGAGTGCTAATGCTCTGTGAAGCAAAGGAGTCAACATAGAATGATTCTGGAAGAAAATTTTTTGGGACATTTTTTAAAAGGTGACCAAACAATTTGGAGGCACTTATTAAAAAACTGAGCTATTTTATTATTTTGTGCTCATTTTCTCTCCTCTCCCTGTTCTAGATTTATCTAGATTCACCCTCTGCTATCCCAACATTTCCAGCCCCACTTTGGAGCTATAAAGCATTATATCTTTTGTGAAATTTCCCTGTTTTATGAAGATGCAAATCAAGTTCCTTATTAAAATATGCAACCAACACCATAATTCTATAAGTATTTTCTCGTAAAGTCAGAGCTAAATTTTAATTATATTTAATTATAAAAATTCAATTATTTCCTAATGAGGGTACATTATTTTAATAAGTACTAACTTGTTAAAGTCCACATTTTGTTCCATTAAAGGTCCTAGTATCTTTGGCCCCTTAGGAGTAGCCCAAATGCAACTTCACTGGCTCCACCTGAGTCTGGCGTTAATTCCATCTGCAGGGATCTCTTGTGATACATGCATGTTTCTCAGAAGCAATAGCATCTTCTATTTAGTTTCTTATTTCTACACTGTCCTTTCTTCTCTTATTATGTAAATAAAAAAGAAAGAAAGCAGAACAAAAGGAAGGAAGCAAAAATTGCCGCTGACTGAAAATATCTTAATAGTATACATAATGTTTGATTGAGAAATGAAATTTTATTTGTTTAATTATTTTAAAACAAAGGGCTTTAAAATGTAAGGCAAGAAAAAATGACAGTACTATTCTTTACACCTAACATTCATTCAGAACATTTCCTACTTCCTAGAGTCCAATGTGCTTCCAGTTTATAATTGGATGAACTAATTGAGTAGAAAATAATATTTAAGTGGTTCGTAAGGCAGGTAGCATAATATAAATATGATTATATAATTAAACTTATAATTATAAAAATATGTAAATATATTATTAATATAATATGAAAATAATTACATAATTATAGTTATATATTACAGATATACTCGCATATGATCCTGAAATTATACATGCATATGTAATATATTAGAAATATGTGATAAAATTTGAAGATTTATTTTATTTAATCTTCGATAAGCCTGTGGTTAAAGACGCGTTGTTAACAACAATAGACTAACTCCTGTAGTTCTCAGCAATTTTACTTTGTGTGATTTATTGTGATTTTTTTTTTTCTTAAGGATGAATTTTGCCCCTTTTCTTTTCCCTGCAGTATGAATTTAAAATAGTCAGTGTTGAATAATCTGGACTGCAGTCTGAAGGGAGGGAAATGAGCTTCAGTAGGTAAATACCTGACATGATGAAGCTCACTTTCTTATGAATTATGCCAAAGGAATAGAAATAATTAACTTAGAACAAACATGTCCAAGAAAGCAATGAGCTCTTTTGCAAAATTACTACAGCAAAAATAACTGCTTTTCACCTTACACTGAACTGGTAGAAAAATGGGTAAAGATATTTTATAAATATTTCTCACATAAGAAACATTTAAATATTAAATGTTTTAATGGTTTAAATATTAAAAAGTACTAAAAATAAGGAAATGTCATCTTAATGAGATATGGAGAGGTCTGCACCACATCAAGAGATCTGATTCTGGACCTAATTTATCCACTAAATAGCTATATGCTCTTCTGTAAAGCACATTTCATCCTCTGTGTTAGTTTTTAAATGAGCAATTTAAATGTTGGCTTTAATGCTGCTTGAGGTTCTAATCAACTCTTACATTTTATAATATGTGGATTCTTCTGTGTGCTCTATCCATTTCTACATACATTGTATGTAATTTACATTTTTAACTGTGGTAAAAACACATAACATTATTAACTTGTTAACGTCCACATTTAATTTTGGTAAAGGTCCTAGTCTCTTTCATACCATCTTAGTCATCTTTAAGTGTACAATTCAGTAGTGTTAAGTATATTCACATTTTTGTGTTACAGATCCTCAGAACTTTTTTATCTAGCAGAATTGAAACTCCATACCAACAAAACAACAATTCCCCATTTCCCCATCCCTGCAATCCCTGGTAAATACTATTCTACTTTCTGTTTCTATTAATTTCACTATTTAGATGCCTCACATAAGCAGATTTATTCCATAGTTGTCTTTTTGTGATTGGTTGTAGTATAGTATCCTCAAGTTTAATGCATGTTATATTAGGTGACATGATTTATTTCCTTTTTAAGACTGAATAATATTACATTTGTGTGTATTTTGTGGATCCAATCATCTCATGATGGACATTTGGTTTGGTTCCACCTTATGGGTAATATGAGTACTGCTGCTGTGAAATAAATGGATGTGGAAATATCTATTCAAGATCCTGCATTTTATTCTTTTGGAAATACACCCAGAATTGGAATTGCTGAATCACAACTTCATTTTGAATATTTTCATAAACCACTGTATTATTTTCCATAGTGTCTCACAATAATCATGTTATATATTTTAAATTGATATTTATTTCATTGCAATCATCTATATTGTCGTTTTCTTCCTTAACACTTAAAAAATTAGAAGAAATTTAATAAACATTCTGGAGGGTGATCATACCAAAGAATCACCAGGTTCTGATAATATATCAAATCCTATCATGAGACACCTACCTTAGAATATTCGCTGCAAAGTTATAAGAACTAATATGGTTGCTTATCTAAGGTTTGCAGCCACTAACATAATCAGTGAAAATTGTTTATATTTCTTTTTTAAAAGATTTATTTATGTCAGGCTATGTAAGTATGGATGTAAAAAGTAATGAGCATTTAAGTATTCTTTATGGTGGAAGGATATGAGGAGATGTGAGGAACATACGGAACTGAGTGTGACCTTTTGCCCTTTGAACTATCAGTTTAGAATACTGAAAGAACATTGTGACTCTAGAGGATGAAGAGAGAATGCCTGCTACATTCTAGGCAAAGCAGTTCAGCAGTTCAGAGCTGCTCTATTCCTTAGGCGTGTATATATATATATGTGTGTGTGTGTGTGTGTGTGTGTGTGTGTGTATATATATGTATATATGTGTGTGTGTATATATATTGCACTTTAGGTTCTGGGGTACATGTGCAGAACATGCAGGATTGTTGCATAGGTACATACATGGCAATGTGGTTTGCTGCCTCCATCCCCCCGTCACCTATATCTGGTATTTCTCCCCATACTTAGGTATTTTTAAGTCATAGTAATGTGGATAGAAAAATCTTAGGGAGTATCTCTTTCTTATTTGGAGTTTCTACTGCAGTTTCAAAATTTTCTCCAGGGACAGACTTGTATGCCACAGTCTTTTAGAATATTTGAGGTAACTTAATCTGCTGACTTGAATCCGGGTAAGTTTTTTAAAAAATATTTTAATATTTAATTTTAGATATGCAGGGTACATGTGATATTTGATATCACAACCATTAATATGTGAATTTTCTCTTCCTTATCCTGGTGTCTGTCACATAATTATATTCATCCCTCTACACTCTTACTTCCTTTCCTTCAAAATACCAATTTTCTTTCCCTCTTTGATTGAAATCTCACAATGTTACTCAGTCTCTTTTAGCATATTTTTTTTCTTTGTTTTTGGTTAAAGTTAGTAGTCTGCAAATTTCTGTTCTTGACCTTTTTTTATTTTAGTTCATTGTTTTCTTCTGTGTATTTTCGTATTTTCTCTTATTATTTAATTTTCTACCATTATCTGTAGACCAGTGGTTCTTGTGTCAGTAGTCTCATAACTTTGCAAATAAGCATGCTTTTAGAAATGATTTTTAGAAGTCAATATCTCAAGCACTACTTATATTTATTACATGTGGCCATTAGCAAATGGCTCTCTTGCCAGTGGGCCATGTGGAATGCAGATCCGAAATAGATTTTACTATTTCCTCAGATAGAATGATCTCTATCACTCACTTTCACTCTGTAGGGTACACACTCAAATCAATTCAGGTATCTATTAAAAATGATATCACTCAAATCCCATGCTTCATGATATAGATAGAAACAATTTTGCATTTTGGTAGAGTTCTTAGTTTTCTTTCAAGGGATATTCAGGGTCATAATTTTTGCAAAGAGAAACTTGCTACAGAGCATATGGAATTGGGATCACAGTTATACAAAAGATGGGTATCTGGTATGGAAAAATCTTTAGGAATTTACAATCAGGTCCATACCTTTGGTTATAGAAAGTATTCAATTTCTGCAGATATGGAATTGGGGAGATGGCGTAAGGAAGGTATTGTGCCTCTCTTACAAATAATTTATCTTAGGTACCAAACACAAGCTAAGTGCTCCACTCCCCAGACTTTCAGGGTATACAAATGTATCTTATACTTCAACTGTGGAGAGTGCCCATAGACCATTCTCTTGACTCAAAATGTCCCTTCTTTCACCACCATTATGGTTGATTTTTGTGTTCTTTGAGATTGTATTCACTCCTGAGAACTATAACCATCCCTATTTTCATATTAGATTTCCTTTCATATAACGATGAAGAATGCACAGGTGGCCATATAATCTGGAGTCATACCTGATAATATTATATTTTATAGATTTCAGATTTTCTTGTTAGCACTATGTAAATGTTGCAGATATTATAAATGCCCTGTATATTATTGTAAAGGAATCTCCAGTAGCTTAAAACAGTTTAGCAAAAGGAACACTATTCAGAAAGAAGAATCCTGGAATAATAATCCCATACCTGAAAGGTACCACAAGAGTCACTTATCACATTTCCTGTTTGTTCCCTGAACATGTCTATTAAATAGTTTTATTGTTTTATGATAAGGAAATAAACACGTTAAAATTTTTTAAATAAAACCCTTAAAAATATGTTTCCTTTTGTATGGTCATTCTGGCTTTCCCTTATCGAACACTTTCTCAGAATTTTTGTCCATATTTCATTGTTTCTTTCTTCCTCTTAGTTTTCTTATGGATTTATCAGTTATTAAAATTTACTAGGTAGAGTGTACTGTCTCACACATATAATATTTCAGAAAATGTTAAAGTGTCTGGCCTGCTGATACCATTTCTTCTAATACAGTATAAGATTTAATTCATAAGATATGGATTTAACTTATTCTAAATACTTATGTTACTTTTATAAAATTTAAAAAACAATGGAACTAAAAACATATATTAGTCTACAATATTTTTTCATTGTGCACACATTTTAAAAATAGGTCTTAATAATATGAAGACATATTTTATCTCTCAAATCCATCAATCCAACCTGTGATGTTTCAGCAATTATGGAAAACTGTTTTGGTTGCTCCTCATTATATAATTTTTTTTCCAATTTGTCCTAAAAATTAAAACAACAAGAACAAAATAATGCCGGATACCTTTAGCATCAATTACTGGAAATACCATTAGAATGCTGATATTAAAATTAAAACTTAAATGTTAACTAGCAATCAGTAACACCATACAGAAACTGAGATCGAGTCATTAAATGCTGTGTGAAAGACTATATTTCATAAGAAGATGATTTATGATTTTTCAATGTATAATGCACTGAAATTGCATTATATGTGTAATGTATAATGCATGTTCTACAAAATAATGAGTAACTTCTGTTTACATAGGATTGAATGTATGCATTTCTCCCCACTGCTTATAAAATCCCTGATTAAAGTCAATAGGAAGGTAATATAGTGTATGATTCCTTTTATACAGCATTTTGAAATATGAAGGAAATTTTGTGTGGAGGACAGGTTAGTCATTGTCAGAAGTTAGTGCAGGAAGCAATCAGGAGGACTAGAGAGACTAGAGAGAAGCAGGTATGGTTACAAAATAGCAACACAGGGATCACTTGATTTTGGAGTTGTTAAGATTGTCTTGACTGTGGTAATGTATTGAGAGCCTATACACGTGATACAGAAAATTCTATAGAATGTAATACACTCATACATACATATAGACAAATGAGTGCCAGTATAATTGGAAAAATCTGAATAAAACGGGTGGATCACCTTTAGGTGAATATACTGTTTGTGATATCACACAATTGTTTTGCAAAATATTCGAGTAGAGGAAAACTGAGCAAAGCATATAAGGGATCTCTCTATTTCTTCTTAGAGCTGTATGTGATCCATAATTTTCTCAATGAAAGTTTCCATTTAAAAATTTAAAACTAGAAAAGCAGGCAGTTTCCTGTTTAAGTCAGCTGTGTAAAATATATCATGATAATTTGGAAAAGAGTAAGAGCGTGTAAAGTCATGTGTGAGCACATGTGTGTGCATGCATGCATTCACACAGAGGGAGGTGCAAGAGTTGCATAACTCTTCTTCTAGGTACAATATAGGATGTTAAATAATAATATATAAATCTAGAATATAATTAAGATACATGTAAGCATGTTGCATAAAAATATGAAAGTAAATAACATCAATAAGAGTTAAGGGAGTTAAAGTGCTTGTCGCAAGAAAAGGGGAATCTGGAACAGAACATTACTGTGTTCAGTTTTAAGCTCTATGTTATTTTAATTTTAAAATATGGCACAAATTATTACATTTTGTTAACATTAGAAGTTGATAATTTAAAAAATAAAAATATTATGTAAATAACATGAAAAACTAGAATAAAATCTGCTTTAGAATAAATATCTGATTAGTAAATAAATGAATATGTAAAAATGGATTTATTACTAATATTAACATAATCTTTGAGCAACTATATTCTAAGTGATCAATAATCATTTAAAATCAAAAAACGAATATTGCTTAGAGTATTACAGATGGTTATTTATGTATACTTGCTGGTTTCTAGACACACAGCTTTTAAAAATTCATATATAATTTGCAAAGACAATTTTCAGTTGCAGAGACCATGGGCTTATATTACAGATAAATGTAGACCTATATAATCTACATTTGTAAATAGTACATTCCTCATCTGTTTTAAAATAACCTTAAAGGCAAACAATAAACTTCAATATTATGAGGTTCAGCACGTTAGTCAGATATTGTTACATTACTAGATTTGATTTTTACACACTTCTCAACTCCAGGGAACCCATTATGGGTAATCGGTCAGGGACTATGTCTGTTTTACTTATCATTACAGCTCAAGGATCTGTTACCTAAAACATATTAGTCCCATAATAAATATTTATTGACCATTTGATTCATTTCTATACACAAGAATGCTGCTTCTACTTTTGCTGTAATTTTAGGAAAATTTTGTTTCAATTTTATAAATTATTCACCTGGCATTTTTTTTAAATCTTTAATCTTTTTAATTGATTTTTAATATGGTATAATAGAAGAGTCTGATTTCATTCTTTAGCGTGTAGATACCCAGTTTTCCTATTATCAAGTGTTAAATACTCTTATTTCCCTGTTGTGTATTCTTGTGACTATTGTCAAAAATCAGCTGACTATATGCATTTTTTTTCACTCTATACTTTGTTACATTGATCTATACATCTTTTTATGTTAGTACCATACTATTTTAATTGCTATAGCTTTGTAATACGTTTTGAATTCAGGAAGTAGTTTGCCTCCATCTTTGTTCTTCTTTCTTAAGATCACTTTGGCTATTCAGGGAATTTTGTGGTTCCTTGTGAAATTTATGTATTTTTTTTTTATTTCTGTAAAAATATCACAAGGATTTTGATAGAAATTTTATTGAATCTGTATAACTCCATCGGTACTTATGGGCATTTTCACAATATTAAGTCTTCTGATCCATGAACATGGGTGTGTTCCATTTATTTGTGTCTTTTTAAATTTATTTTATCATTGCTTTGTAGTTTTCATCGTACAAGTCTTTCACCTCCCTGAAAAACATTAAGTATTTTATTTTTTTGATGATATTGTATATGTTTTTGTTGTTGTTGTTGTTTTTGTTGTTATCTGAGATGAAGTTCTTGCTCTGTCGCCCAGGCTTGAGTGCAATGGTGTAATCTCAGCTCACTGCAACCTCCGCCTCCTGGGTTCAAGCGATTCTCCTGCCTCAGCCTCCTGAGTAGCTGGGACTACAGGTGCGTGCCACCAGGCCCAGCTAATTTTTGTATTTTTAGTAGAGTTGGGGTTTTACCATGTTGGCCAGGTTTCAATCTCCTGACTTTGTGATCTGCCCACCTCGGCCTCCCAAGGTGCCGGGGTTGCAGGCATGAGCCACCATGACAAGTCATGAATTTTTTAAATTTCATTTTCATATCATTTATTGCATAGATATAGAAATACAGCTAAATTGTGTATGTTGGTTTTGGATCCCGCAACTTTACTGAATTTGTTTATTTGTTCTTAGAGTTTTTTTTAATGGAGTCTTTAGGGTTTTCTATATAAAAGATAATGTCATCTGCAAACAGAGGTCATTTTACTTCTTTTCCAATTATAATTACTTTTATTTATTTTTCTTGCCTAATTGTTCTTTTTACGCTTCTAGTATTACATTGAATAGACATTGTGAGTGTGGACTTCTTTGCTGTGTTACTGATCTTAGAGAAAAACCTTTCTTTTTTCATGAGTATGTTAGCTGTGGGCTTTTACATGTAACCTTTATTAAGTTGAGGCAATTTCCTTTCATACCTAGTTTATTCAGATTTTTTCCAAGATCATGAAATGTGCTAAATTTCGTTAAATCCTATTTCTGCATCTATTAAAATGATCATGTGATTTTCAGCCTTCATTTTTTTAATGTAGCCCATCAAATTATAAAACTCCTAGATGAAAATATAGAGGAAATGCTTTATGTCATCGGGCAAAGCAATAGTTTCTTGAATATGATTCTAAAAGCACAAGCAACCAGAGAAAAATTAGACAAATGAGACAACATCAAACAAAAAACTTCTACACAGCAAAGGAAACAATTAACAGAGTAAAATGGCAATATGTGGATTTAGAGGATATATTTGCAAACCATATCTTATAAGGGATTAATATCCAAAATATTTAAGGAATTCCTAAAACTCAATCACAGAAAAGAAATCACTTGATTTAAAAGTGGGCAGAGGGTTTAGATAGACATTTCTCCAAAGACATAGAAATGGCTACCATTTCTATGAAAAGATGCTCAACATCATTAAATATTGGGGAAATGAAAATCAAAACCACAATTAGATATCACCTCCCACTTGTCAGGATGGTGTTATATATATATACACAATAACAAATATTAACAAGAATGTGGAGCCATTAGAACTATTGTACACTATTGCACTATTGACAGGAATGTAAACTGCTGCAGCTGCTATAGAAAATAATTTGTAGTGTTCCATAGCAACTAGAATAACCAGTAATTCTAGGACTGGTGTTTGAATAACACTATATCTCTACAGATTTCAAATGGAAGTCTTATAGAATCCAAAACAGAATGTTTAATTATTTTCAATAAACACATAGAGCACATAGAATAAATTATTAAAGACTAAAGTGTTTGGATTTTGCCTTTTATTCCAGTTTCCCCCATTGATTGCTTTCTGGTTCATACTCTATTTTATTCAATAATTGTATTGGTATGCCAGTGTGTATTACTTATACTAGCTTTTCAATGGCATATTTTTATTAATTCCATTATCCATCCTTTTGCACTATATTATTTTGGGTTTATCACTTAAAGTGCATATACTTACATTTTTTTCCTTTCACCAGTGAGGAGCTTTCTCTCTTAAAGAAATGACATTTTTCTAAATAATAATTAATATCAAATTTTAATAATTATTGCTTTTTTTACATTGCCTTATCCTACATCACCTTTTATAATTGAAGGAAAGTTACCATATTAATTTATGAAAGTTGTGTCATTTTATCCTATCTCCCAGTCCTTCTCCTTCTCTTCCCAATATTTCCATGAAAATTGACAGCTATTCAGAGATTTCATCTTCAACTTCTTTCTCAGCATCCTTGAATGGATGTCATCCAGGCTAAGAGATTTACATTTTTATAGAGCAACTAAGTGCTCTGTAAATATACCGTTTCTTAAAATCTTCTCTGCTATCTTAGTCTTTGTATCACTTTTACCAATGTTGAGTCAAATTTTGTTGTTTGGGGTAGCCATTCAGCTTGCCAGAAAAAGCTGGAAACTTGTATAATTTTTGTTGATGTGTTAGTAATAAAGCATTATCATAAAATAAACTGAACGTTGATTTTAGCATTTCTTGTCTTATACTAAATATAATTTAAAAGACTATTCTATGGTCATTTAATACTTTTTCACAAGAATCACATCTAGTTTTGCTTTAAAAGATTTCATAGCTTGCTGAAAATTTATTATAATTACTGATTGTCATGCCTTCTATTTCATCTTGTATATGTTTTATTACAACACGTTAAATGAGTGGCTCTTCAAATAATATTTTCTTTTTTCTTAAGATTATTCACAACCACCTCTTTAGAATTTTATTTCTTAATCAAGTGTTATATGTTTTTCTATTAATGATTCTATATTGTCCTATAAATGTGTAGATTTCAGTATTTTGTTTTTATTTATCTCTGTTAAGTTAAAGAAAAAACCCTTTCCTTTTGAAGGTTGTATATTCAACTAGACCAAAGTAAGCAACATTGTCAACAATAAATTTTAAGAGTTCAGATTGAATTTATTTCAGATTTTCTGTCATTTCAACTTCCCTGCCAGTTACTTTTCATTGGCTGGAATTAAGTACAGAATAATCCCTCTCATAATTCTCTCTAGCTTCTAAGAGATTAAATTGACTTTAAGGTAAGCCAGGCATTTACCAGACTCAGCTTTTAATAGAATGAGTTCTATGGAAAGTCTGAAAAGATTAAATCTTCCTTTTTTATTATACTGTCAGTTTCTTAAACTCTGTGAGCTTCTGTTTCCTTAACTATAATACAGAGGTAATGATACTTTCTCTTGCTTGTGCATTTTTCATTTATTTCAAAGAATAAATGAACCAAAAATATTGAGATATTTTGAAAATCTTTACAAATGCTTTCAACATGCAGTAAGAATTTTATTTATGTAAGCATTTTGAAAAAATAGTTTTGCTTCTTCTGGCCACAAATCACACAGGATTATGAAACCTTTTATGTATTTCATCATGTGGCACTCATCTAAATAGGTAGGTTATCAAACAGATAACATGCTTTAATATCTACTATGTAACTATTCACACATAGCTAGACTGACTCTATAGTTAACTAATGACTACAATAAGTGATTTATTCAGAATGTAATGCTTACTCTACATGGTAGAAACAGTGAAACTCCCCAAAGATGTTGATTTCCTAATGCCCAGAACCTGTGATACATTAGGTTACATGGCAAAGAGGCATAAAGTTGCACATGAAATTAAGGTTGCTCAGGAACTGATCTTAAAGTAGGTATATTGTCTTAAATTATACAGGTAGACCCAAAGTAATCACACGAGTTCTTAAAAGTGGAAGAGGAAGTTGGATGAAGGAATTTGAGTCAGAGATAAGATGTGAAAACAACATGGCCCGCTATTGCTGGCTGGAGAAAGCTGGTTGGATGGAGTAAGAACGCCATCAGTCAGGGAATGTAGGCAACCTCAAGAAGCTGAAAGAGTCAAGAATTCAAGTCACTGCTAGGACCTCCAGAAGGAAGCAATGCAAGCCTCCCACCACCTTTACTTGAGCCCAGTGAGAACCATTCAGATTTCTGATGTCCCAAACAGTATGACAATACGCTTGTGTTGTTTTAAGCCACCACCTTTGTGGTATTTTGCTTCAGCTGTTGTAGAAAACTAATACAACCAATATTAGCTTGTGTTAATAGCAACATTACAAAATACCTTCTTTGAGTAAAATCTTCATGGATGACTACATAAACTGGACAATACTGATTGTGGGGCTGTGGAAATAAATTTCACTATTGTTTTATAAGTGCATTCACTTCATGAGAGTCTAGTGCTGTGTTCTGTCCCATGATCTAGACCCTGGGACTATCTGTCTTGGCATCCTAACTGCAGTTTCAATGAGGCAGAGAGCAAAGAGAGACCAAGATCAGAGGGGCTCATTATACCACTGGCTAGAGAACCCAGCAACTGACATGAAAGCAGCTTGGGGCTGGCTGGACGCAGGTGCTAGGCCCAGCTTTTCCAGGTGAAGCTTTCATCACAGAACAGTGCTGTCTCCACCTGGCCATAGGTGCCGTGCCCTGATTCGGGCCTGGATAGGCTGCCTGTGTCCTTCCCACTGATCTGCCCAAGAATGAGGACCTCCATCACTTTCACTCCCTCTCCAAGGCTTGATGGGACCTCCCACTTACTTTAGGCCTCATGTGCTTTGAAGAAGCTTTGAGAGCCAATGTGGTGTCTTCCATGGGTCTCCTTTCTTTGCTGCAAGTAATCAGCCCCATGTGTTCTCTTAAACTGAGAATTGCACCTGGGCAATTCCTGTTTCCTAAGGTGGTCTCTGCTGCTAGTTAAGAACCCAGAGCAGCCCTCTGTGAGGCTTCAGTGGCCTCAGAAACCAGAGGGTCCAGATCGGGGCTTGCTTGGGCCCTCTGCTACCAACTGCTCAGCCCTGCTTTAGGTCCAGCCACTTGTGGCAAACAACCTTGTTTCCTTACACATTCCAGCATGTGACTTTGGTGCCCTGTTACTTGTGAAAAATCTTGTCTTTGATGTAGTCAAAAATATTCATGTAGTTAACGTAAAAAATATGTGACTCACAAGAAAGCCAACTGTATGTCTTGTGATGGAACAATTCATAATGTAGTTCCTAGACCACTTTGCAAATTGTTCGTGTCACCAGATGTGTTCAGACATTGCTGTGCAATTGTGGGGGAGGGTAGGGGGAAAGATGAGAGGAGATACTTACTGGTCTTTTTGTTTTATACCTTCCCCAAGAGGGGACAGTCTGGCCAACTTGCTCCAGTAATGCAATAAAGACATTGCAATAAAGTAAAAAAAAAATAGTAATAAAAATAAAAAAATAGGTGCATTCATTTTGGTAACATGAACAAATAGAAAAGAGGCAAAACAATTGCCTTATATCTTTTCCGAGACAATTACTTAAGGTGATTTCCTCCTTGGCAAGTCTCTTCCTAGTCAACATGAAGCACTTTATAGCTTATGGAAAATGCCAAACATTTAAAATTTGAACAGTGAAGATAAAAAAAATTCAAGACTCTTCCTGGGTTTTCACAAAGTGGATCTCTAAGATATATTTCTCACGAATATCACTGCTACCAAAATGGAAGTTATAAAAATAAGTTAAATGAAATAATAAAATAAAAATCACATGAATATTGGCATAACAAAATTACATGCATAAATACATCCACATGAACATGCACACACACACACACCAATGATACGTTGAAGTAGTTTCATAAAAGAGTTTGGTTGTATAGTAACTACTAAAGTATCTTCAGGAAGTATTAGCTTAGAAAAATTTAATGGACTTCCTTGGAAGATCAGAAAAAACTTATTTTTAGAAGAAATAGATAGTATCATCATCTAATCAACTTATAGTTTATTGTTTCTGATATGGCCTTAAGATAACCTCTCCAGTTATAGTGATTTTTTAAAATAATTCAATGTTGTAAAAACATTTAATCTGTTGAATACATTTTTTGAATCGATTAATATCCAAATCAGTAAACCATAAACTTAATAGCAGTAGCGTTCATTAGTGTTTATCTTCATTATTTTATCTTCAGAGCTCAAGATATTGGTAGGGTAAACATCAATGAATATTCGTCTAATGGATGCTTTTAATTATGAAATAATTTCTTAACATTTTGAGGTTCTTTTACAGTCTCTAAGTGTTCTGTATAGAAAAATCTCTACCTTTCAGAAAACACCAGACTAAACTTCACCTATGCCAAATGACAAAGAATCTGAAGACTAGTAGTATTTTCTGGATGATGTCCAGGAAATACATGTCAATCATGAGAAGGAAAAGTACTTCTAGGTTATTCAAACTCCAAATTAGAGACTTCAAAATAAATTACTGGATGTCCCATGTTGTCATCTGAGGTGCAGATATCTAAGACTCCTGAGACTTTTATGACATTAGGAACCAGCTTTTTTTCTTCTGTTTAAAAAAAAGGTTTTTTAAGATTTGCACTAGAATTTGCAATGTTATACTGTATCTAGAATAAAATAAGTGTTATTGTAATAATTCAAATTGATATAAAAATTCCAACTGATTTAAAAATGTTGAGGACAGCAGGTTTTTAAGTTATTTTCAAGGGTATTATAAATAAGTTAGAGCTGGAAAATTATGAATCAATGCAGTCATGTTTCAACTGGAGTTTATATATGCTTCTTTTATACTCTAGAGACAGTGAATAGATGCTTCAAAATTCATATACTCAAATGAGATTAGCCCATATGTAGGAAACAAAAATAGTAAAAAACGTACGTTCACATTGTGTGATTACACAATTTCCAATAGATTTTTTCATTTTGAAGGATGACAAAGATAAGACTTCTAAATTTAAGGTAATCTGCTGAGAAGCAGAATAAATCAGAAGAACAAAATAACCTAGAAATTTTAAAATGAAAGAAATTGTAAATAAATTCCTAAATTATACTCTCATCTAATACAATATTTAAATATGTCACATATTTCCAGGACCTAGGTCATGTTTGATAGTGTGAAAACCATTAGGGGGAATAGTTCAAAGAGAAATAAAAATCATAATTCCGCTTAGTAATACAGCCAGTTGATTGCATTTTACACAACTAATCTCTTTGCCTTATTTCTTGTAAGTAAATGTACAATGTCTTCTTACCAAATTTATAGCCAACTGTAATTGATAAATTCATATAAAATGTATGGATGTGTCACAGGATACTTCAGTTGTCCCTTCACTAGCCAGAAACCTCTGGCCAGCGGCTTCTCTGTCTGAGTATTGTTCACACCTGCCGGGCTCATTCCACCTACTTGGCCTGGCAGGCTGCTCTCAGCTCGTGCTAACGACCTAGATCTCACACTTACAAAGGGCATGCCAGGCGTGGAGTGGCAAGGGGTGTGAGCAAGTTCAGGCTCTGGCCACTGTGCACAATCAGACACACTAGCTGTTGCGGCAGGGTAGGCAGCTCCAGATACTGGCACGGGTTCCAGCTTCATGTGAGGCTGAGGCTGGCCCAGATGTATTGCATGTGGCTTCCACTGTGAGCATTTGCATCTGGACAAGTGGAGCACAATGGTACCTGGAAGCCTGGAGACACCAGGAACCACAGAACCCCAAAGAGGATGTCACAGCCCTGACCTGGGGAGCCCCTAGGTTTGGGGCTGTAGCTCTTCTCTCCTTCTAGTCTCCTCTATCATGGTGAGTGGGGGAAGTGTGTTTCAGTCCTGTTTGTGATACGGCTCTTTTAGTCTTTCCATTCAACAGGTATTCAGTTCTTGTCCTGCATCCAGAAGAATGAGGCATGCAGACAACTGGAGGGTGAGCAAGGCGGAGAGGAGCTTCATTCAGTGGCAGAACAGTTCTTAGGAGACCCTAAGTGGGTAGCTCCTATGTGCAGGCAGGTTGTCCAAATGTCTGCAGCCCTCAGCAGAAGGGAGACCTGAAGTAGGTAGGTCTATCCACAGGAAGGATGTCCCAGTGAGTCTGTTCACCTCTCATGTGACAGGATACCAACAGTGGGTAACTCTTCTCTGCAGGCAGGTCATCTTGACATCTGCACAAATCTGGCTGAGTCCAGAGATTTTATGGGCTTCAGAAGGGAGGAAGTGCATGCAGATTTGTCCATGGGCAGCCATGGGCGGGCCCAGTAAAGGCACCATAAGATCTCATTTGGTTCCAGAAACTGACAGCCTGGCCCCCAGGCCTCAAGCTGTCCCTGGCCTCGAGGTGGGGTTTCACTGGGGACCCGTTCCTTTTATGCCTGAGAGCCTGTCTGTCTCCTGCTGCCATTTACAGCTCCTAGGCTATTTATGCTGAGGCACCTGAACACCCGTGCTGAGCCATCCTCAGTTCCCCTTCAGCCTCCTTCCCATGCCTATTGATGCTCAAATTCCAGAGGGGACCAAGGTGGCAGTGGTCTGGCATGTCAATACTGCCCAGAACTTTTACATACCCAGCTGGGTTGTGACAGCACCAGGGCTAAGCCTTAACTTTGCTCTGATATCTGAGCAGGTGCCAGGAGTGGGGAGAAGCCAGGCAGTGGGAGCAGACACTTTTGAGTTTGTGGGGAAAAGGAGGCTTCCTGGGCCCCTCTGAGTGAAGAGATGCCCAGGTCCACAGTCACAGCTGGGTGGTTGCAACTGTTCCTGGGAAGGTGGGGCTACCACTCCTCCAACTTGGAAGGAGGCAGGGCTTCCACCTGTTCCTAGCTCCAATCTGCTCTGTGGAACACATAGTCCCAATTTCACCTCCCCCAATGCAGCAGCAACATGACAGCGGCAACTCCAGATGGACCACCATTGCCATCAGTCCCCTCTCTAAAAAGGTACATCTAACTTCTGTTAGGATAAGGATGATAACTGTTCTTTTTTATTCTTTATGTATTTATTTATTTTATTACACTTTAAGTTCTGGGATACATGTGCAGATCGTGCATGAATGTTGCAGGTATCCACATGCCATGTAGGTTTGCTGCATCCATCCTCCCGTCACCTACATTAGGTGTTTCTCCTAATGTTATCCCTCCCCAATCCCCCAACCCCCTGCTATCATTCCACTAGCTCCCCTACCCCTGAACAGGCCCCAGTGTGTGATGTTCCCTTCCCTATGTCCATGTGTTCTCATTGTTCAACACCCACTTATGAGTGAGAACATTCAGTGTTTGGTTTCGTGTTCCTGTGTTAGTATGCTGAGAATGATGGTTTCCAGCTTCATCCATGTCCCTACAAAGGATGTGAACTCATCCTTTTTATGGCTGCATAGTACTCCATAGTGTATTTGTGCCACATTTTCCTTATCCAGCCTATCATTAATGGGCATTTTGGTTGGTATAAGTCTTTGCTATTGTAAACATTGCTGCAATGAACATACGTGTGCATGTGTCTTTATAGTCGAAAGATTTATAATTCCCTTGGGTATATATCCAGTAATGTGATTGCTGGGTCAAATGGTATTTCTATTTCTAGATCCTTGAGGAATCACCACACTGTCTTCCACAATGGTCAAACTAATTTACACTCTACCAACAGTGTAAAAATGTTACTATTTCTCTATATCCTCTCCAGCATCTGTTGTCTCCAGATTTTTCAATGATTATCATTCTAACTGGCATGAGATATCTCAATGTGGTTTTCATTTCATTTCTCTAATGGCCAGTGATGATGAGCTTTATTTCATATGTTTGTTGGCTGCAAAAATATCTTCTTTTGAAAAGTGTCTGTTCATATCCTTCACCCACTTTTTGATGTGGTTTTTGTTTTTTCTTGTAAAGTTGTTTAAGTTCCTTGTAGATTCTAGATATTAGTGCTTTGTCAGATGGGTAGCTTGCAAAAACTTTTTCCCATTCTATTGGTTTCCAGTTAACTCTAACGGTATTTTCTTTTGTTGTGCAGAAGCTCTTAAGTTTAATTAGATCCCATTTGTCTATTTTGGCTTTGGTTGCCATTGCTTTTGGTGTCTTAGTCATGAAATCCTTGCCTATGCCTGTGTCCTGAATGGTATTGCCTAGGTTTTCTTCTAGGGTTTTTATGGTGTTCGGTCTTATTTTTAAATCATTAATCCGTCTAGAGTAAATTTTTGTATAAGGAGTAAGGACAGGATCCAGTTTCAGCTTTCTGCATATGGCTAGCTAGCTTTCCCAACACCATTTATTAAATAGGGAATCCTTTCCCGTTGCTTGTTTTTGTCAGGTTTGTCAAAGATCAGATGGTTGTAGATGTGTGGTGTTACTTCTGAGGCCTCTGTTTTGTTCCATTGGTCTACATATCTGTTTCGGTATCAGTACCATGCTGTTTTGATTACTGTAGCCTTGTAGCATATTTTGCTACTTCAGCTGGCAGGGGGCATGGCTTTGAGGAAAATGGCAGTCAGATATTCTGTCAAAGGCCTATCTAAGAGTCCCCAGTGAAAGGGAGCCATTGTCCAAGGTTCCATTTGCATGACCATTTGGAGTCTGAATATTTGAATTTGAAAAGAGACAAACCACTACATTAGAAGACCGGAATCGAAACAAAACATGGGTTAAAGACAGCTCAGAAACCTTGAGGCTGCTAACACACCCAGAATTAGGATATTGATTCAGATTTTTACATTACCTCTCCCTTTAGTCTCTTCTGAGTTTCAGTCAGCGATCGCTGGTTAGTTAAGAATAAGCAAGATTAGTCTAAAATGTCAACCAAAGATTGACAAAGAAATTTGGTTTTTTCTTTGCTTTACAGTAACTTAGCATAATAACCCTAATTATGATTGACAGCATGTACTCAGACATTTGAATTTGAAAACTCCCATACAGTTTTGGAACATACATCAATATTATTCACTAAAATATAACCTGAAGAAGATTACATGACAATCTCATTAACTAAACATATAAAATATTTCTATTTTGGGATGCTCCAGTGGCACTCTGTAGCATCCTAAAGTTAGGGGTTAGAGAAGCCAATTTCAAAGCTGAAATTTGATTTTAGGAAGGGTAGCAAATATGTTAAAGCCTTAAAACATTTGATGTTATGAAGTAGAATTCCAGATTTCCATAAGTCATTTATTTAGCTAAAATTATGACTCAAAAAACAAAGGCAAAATCCTTTACTCATTAAGAGGAAAGACTTAGCTTTCTTAACATTCTGTCTCTGGTCTTTCCCTTCTTTTTCAGTAGTTTATTTACAAGATAAATTAAAATATTTTATTATCCTTTAATATTACGTGAAATTCTTGTTCAAGAGAAAGCAAGCCAAATTTCACACTTTTTATTAATCTATTATTAGTATCAACCCCAATTGTTTAATGAAACCCTATAGACAAATTGATTAAATCTTTATCAGTTTGACCATGAGGTGATATTCTTATACATATTTTATAGCAAATTTCCCTTAAAGCAGATTAGTGCCTTAAGGAAACTTTCTTGTGCTTTTTTTTTTTTTCCACACAAAAGTTTTTAGTTTATTAAGCTTCTTGTGAAAAATCCACAACTGCCATAGATAACATCATTGCAGCACCTTTACTCCTTCGGCTGTGAGCTAATCTCTAGCTCACTTTTTGCCAGCACCAACATTGGCCTTTGCCGTCCTGACTTTCTGCATTCTGTTCTTGTGTTGCTTTCATTGCTTTCTTGAGGTCTTTTTCTTCTCATACAGGCCATGTCTTGCAAGTCTATGTTTGGGTTCATTTTTCTTTGCATAGTCCAGGGAATCATAAATCATGCCAAAGCCAGTTGTCTTGCCACCACCAAAATGAGTTCTGAATCCAAATACAAAGATGACATCCGGTGTGATCTTGTACATTTTGGCTAGTTTTTCCTGAATTTCTGTCCTAGGCACTGTTGCCTTCCAAGGGTGAAGGACATCAATGACCATTTGTTTCCATTGAAGTAGTCGGTTGGTCATGAACTTTCTAGTGCGGATAGTTACTGTGTTGTTCATGATGGCAGCCTATCCTTAGACAGCCGGGGAGGAAAAGCCTTTGTTGTGCTTTTATTCAAATGTTCAGTTTATGGAAAAACCAAATAATACCTTTCTGAATTTAGTCAATATGTTCATGCACAGATTTGCTTTTAAAAATTTAACATTTATGAACCTTCCACAAGCAATTGTTTGTGGAATTGTGGCAATTGTTAAAACCTTTTCACTTTATCTTATCTAATTTAAACCTATCCTTTAACCCTATAAACTAGGGGGAAATTGACATTCCCATGCCTTCTTGCAATCTTTTACAATAGATACATTTTATTTTCCTTATACACCTTGCATGTAAATCTATATTTAGTAGTCTCAACAACATGTTATAATGGTAACTCTTACAATTTTTAATTTTGGTATAAACCTGCAAAGTTATTTTAATTATGCCCTAGGTGCAAATAAGGTCTGACTCTTTCTAGCATAGTTAGGGGTATGGTTAACTTCGTATGTCACCAGGCCTTACCAAACTGTAAGGCAGGCAAGCCAAACAGTTCTCAAAAGCCAAAGAAGGAATTTATGACCTTAAAGGATTTAGTAAACCTAGTTTCTTACCTGCATAATTTAGACTACATGTCCACATTTCCAAGACATTTTTTATTTTACCAATAATCTTTAAAGCTGTTTGAATTTTTCAAAGAATAAAGCAAATTAATTAAAAATCATTGCAGCTTTATTCTTCTTTAAAAATATTTTATTTAAGCACATGTTTTTTCTTAAGCCAACCAATTAGAGGTCATTTTTTATAAACGTCACACATATAACACATATATAACTACAAACAAAGACAGAAAAATATCCGGTAGTTGTAAGGTTTTTCATTTGCCAAACTCTTAATTGTATTACTGGTCTCAAGGTGGAGCTCTTCAGGAAACAGGCCTAGGAAAACTTGCAGTTTCTAGGTGCCTAATAATCAGGCATGACAGGGAGACTAAAAGAGGTTTTGAGAGGGATTCATGCACCTCTAATTCCTGGGTTCTGATGAGGAAAACAGAGGGTTTATTTACCCAAAAAGGGGTATATGGCACCCTCTCTGTTTGTCCCAAGGAGACCCAGGACATTAGAATTTATCTTATGGCCTCTCTTGTATGCATTGAGTTGCAAGACAAAATGGAGAAAAATAATTCAGTCAACTGAGAAACAAAAAAACTTTTCCCAGAAAAATAAGGTCCATGAAGAGAAAATACATAAGGCCTTTTGAAAAGACAGATAAATTTGATATCAACATTTAGTTAAGCTGACTTTTAACCATAACACATTTTTTAAGAAGTCCTTTTAAGTACCTTATTACCCGACCTTAGTCATACCAAATGGTCAATACTTCTGGCTTTAAACTCATGAAGGAGCAGAGAATAAAGTGATTTTTTACTATTCCTACAACCATTTTCAACAGAGAAATCAGAAGTCTGACTTGTAAGAACTTCTACCCTTTTGCTGGCATTATCAGTCTTCTGGGTTCCCTTCCCCCAAGCTATGGATGAGCTCTTAAAGAGATTGCCAATCAGCTTAAGTTTTGGGGAAGTTAAATGTTTCCCAGTTTGGGGGATGCATCTGAGGAGAGTGTCCTGTGGTACAGATACGTGATTCCATGAAGAGAGGACAGAAGAGGATAACAAAAAAAGGCTTTTTTTTTTTTTACCTTTATTCAGAGTCTGAAGGCCAAGGAAGTTCCCATGATTAAGGATGCACTCAAGAGAAGTGGATGCTGAAGATGATTGGTTACCCATCTGGAAAGGGGGGAAAGAGGCATCCCATTGTTTCCTTCTCTTTCCAGTAAATACCAAGGGTATGTGAGGAGAAGAAATAAAGGTGTTCTGTTCTTTCTTTCAACTTTATATTCCTAAATCCTGGAAACCTTTGCAGGTGTAAACCATAGGTGCAAGTGTGACCTTCACCCATGAGGTAGGGAGGCCTAGAGGATAGGTATATTCACACTTACCTATGTGCTGCCCTATCCTGTTACCTGTGTGCTTCCCTATCCTCTCACTGTCAGGAACCTTAGGATTTCCTAGACTTTATGCCATGGAGGCTAGCATGAACTCTATCCACAAAGTGGGAGGGTTTAATCGGCAGGAATTAGTCATGCTCACCTGCACCATACCCCTTAACTTCTGCCGTCATCTCTCTCTGGGTCCCTCAGGTCTAGTTTCGCACTTCAGGACGTCAACATGAATCTTGCATTGCCTCAGAAAGGTGGATGAACTCATTAAATTAAGTTTCAGGTGGCCCTTACCAAATTGCTGCCAGCAATCAGTGGGGCAGACCCTCCAATGCTTCCCTGTCATAAGCAGGTGAAGCTATGGGACCAGGTCCTCCTCAAAGAAAGAAATGAAAGTCCTGGAAATTGGTGACCTGGCCTAATAAGGTCCTTTCCAAAAGAAGACAACGGCAACAACAAAACCTGACCCCTCACATATGAAAATTCCCTGTATTTGCAGGACTTTGCTGACTCCTGCCATAGTGTAGGAAAGAAAATCAACTTAAGTACAGGGGAGGAGTTTGCAGGATGGCCTGCTTTTCAGTAGTAGTCAGAGTTTGATTCAAAAGTAATATGACATCATTCCAGAAAAGTTTAAATACATGTGTTAAGTCAATAAAGCCTTTAAATACCTGTGAGGATCACCTGAAAGTTGCCAAGATTCCCCCTTAATTTGCCTTAAGTCCTGTAGAGAACAGTGTACCTGGATCCTAATGGGGCCATATTCACCAGGCATCTGTTGCAGGGCAAGAGTGAGACTTTCTAGGTTGTGGCAAGCTTGAGAGAAAACTTGGATAGGAAGGAGCAGAGAGGGTTGACTCCCCTGCTGGAGGTACCTCTGGGGTTTGCTTCCCTAATGCCCTGGGATTGCACCTTGTAGCATCTCCTGTTATGACCACTGGAGGGCTGAATCAATACTACAACATTGACAAAGGTCCATATTACACTGCAAGGCAAAGAAGGTCTGCCCACATAGGACCTTAGACCATTCGCCGTCATGTTTATGGAAAAGGTCCGGCTGCAGGATGATATTGAAATTAATGCTTCCTTCCTGACGCCATGATTCTTTCCTGTGCATCAAGGTACTGGCACTAAGTTGGCAACCAAGGAAATGCCAATAACATTTCGCCACAAATTTATGTAAAGATAAAAAGTCACACTTTGTTTGTGCTGCTCTTAATTTTCCATTTTATACTCCTGAAGACCAAGCCAAACGCCCCTTCTACCCATAATATTATCTTAGTGATTTGTAGCAACACCCTTAACATTGTATGCAAAAAGAGGATAACAACTATGGCAGCCTTGAAATAAAGAAAAAAAGAAATTCCGACAGGAAAGACTGGAGCTCCTAGTGATGACACCCTAATAAGCTGTTGAGGACTGGAGCAGGTCTAAGGACCTTCAGGCAACACCGAGGTGTGACCTAAGCCAGATGTCCTCATTTGCCCCAAGCCCTTATTCTGATCCCATATAATGACTAGATCTCCATGAAAAGAAACTGTAGTGGAACAAAGCCAACATGCCCAATCCCCGAAGATAATGGAGTATTGAAATTGATGGTGTCCTCCCCAGCAAGCCTGTTCTCTGTGTCTTAAGTCCAGCAGCCATGCTAATCACCTTCAACTGCCTGACAGAGGCCCAGGATTTTTCTTTCATTTTAGCTACCGTGTAATTTAGGGACTTTGAAAAAAACGGAGAGAAAGCAGCAAATTCACTTTTATTCACACTTTTGCAGGTTCCAGATGTGCTCCCAAACATGTCATGGGATCCTTGGTGTGTCACTTCTCCAGCCAGAAATCTCTGCGGCTGGTGGCACCTTTTGCCTGAGTATTGCTTGCAACTTCTGGGTACATTCTGCCCAATTGGCCGAGCAGGCTGTGCTCAGCTTGCACTACTGGCCTGGTTCCCATATGTGCCAAAGGCAATCCAGGTGTGGAATGATGAGGGGTGGGTGGGCAGCAAACACAGGGTCTGTCTTGTGCACAGCCAGGCAGCTCCACGTGCTAGCACAAGTGCTGGCTCTGTATGAGGCTGCCGCTGGACCAGATGTACTGCACGTGGCTTCCACTGTGGACACCCGCATCTGGACAAGGGCACATGGTGGTTCTTGGAAGCTTAGAGATGCCAGGAACCACAGAACCCCAAAGAGAATGTTGCAGACTTTGCACAGGGAGCCCCTAGGTTTGGGCTCTCCAAAGGGCTGCAGCTCTTCTCCTTCCTTGCCTGCAAACTGGTGAGGGGAGTGTGCTGTTTCAGTCCTGTACGTGTTACAGCTCTTTTAGTACTGACATTTAGCAGGTTGCAAGTTCTTGTCTGACGTCTAGGAAGAATGAGGTACATGGACAACTGGAGGATGAGCAAGGCACAAAGGGGATCTATTGAGCAACAGAGCAGGTCTCAGGAGACTCAAAGTGAGTACCTCCTCTCCACAGGCATTATCATCCCAACATCTGCCCAAGTCTGGCTGAGTCAGGGATTTTTATTTCCTTGAGAAGGGAATAAGTGCATCCTGATTGGTCCATGGGCGGCCAAGGGTGGGCCTGGAAAAAACACTGTAAGTTCTTATTTGGGTCTGTGGAACCGGCAGCCTGGCTCCCAAGCCTCACACTGTCTTTGGCCTGAATGTGGAGTTTCACTGGCAACCCACCTCATTTTGTCAGGGAGCCTGCATGCCTCCTGCAACTATCCATGATGCCCAGGCTATTCATGCCAAAGGGTGCCTGCAGGCCCACACTAAGCCATCCTCAGTTCTTCCTCAGCCTCCCTCTCATGCTTACTGGTGTCCAAAGTCTGGAGGGAGCCAAGGCAACAGGGGTGTGGCATTTCCACAGTGCCCCAGTGTGCACACATCTAGCTGAGTTGTGACAGCACCTGAGCTCAGCCTCAACTTTTCTCCAAAATCAAAGTGTTTGCTGGAAGCGAGGAAAGGCCAAGCTGCAAGAGCACTTTCAGCCTGTTGGGATAGGTAGGGGAGCTTCCTGGACCCCTGAGAATTCAGAGATTCACAGTTCTTTTAGTTACTCAAGCCAGCCACCACTGGCATCAGATATACATAGTAAAATAATTGAGTATATATGAAAATCATAGGAAGTACTGCACTTAATGTGTGTCAGATCAGAATCAGGGAAATGAAATTCAAAATGAAAAAAATCAAAATGTACATGTAGTTTATGAAATAATAGGTCTTTATTTTTAAATGGAATAGAATGGGTTTTTTAACTTTTGAAGTCATCATAGAAAGTCTTACTATACCATTAATGAAGACAAATCTTCACTGAAGTGTGACCTAATGTGAAGTTATGTTTACTATCTTTTGATAATCACTCCCAATATTTTATAATATGTACTTAGGTCTAATCTTAGTTCTATTGTTAATTAGGTGTGCAACTTGAGCGTATTACCTCAGAGGACTTAGTGTAAAAGGAGGATAATTCTTACCCTATACTTTTTTGTGTGAAGTTGTGAGATTTTTGTAAACCACCTCAAACAGAATATAGTTTAATTACAACATGTGTCAAATAAAAAGACTTTATTGCTTGTATATGACTCACTCAAAATTGAATAACATCAATTCTGTAATTGAAGATTTTCTAGTTCAATAATGAAGATTGCTTTTAATCTAGGTTAAGGATCTTAAAACAAAAACACCCAACACATGGTTTCATTTCAAGAAACAGAAAGCTCAGTAGCACTAGAGTGAAATGTACCCATATATGTGTGTGTGTGTGTATATATATATATATATATATATACACTAGACATAAAAGTTTAAAGTTGTTTTTTGTGTTCTTCTGGGTAAATACACAATAAGCCACTATTTTTGTTGATTTATAGATTTTTTTTAGAGAAAAATAAAAATACTTAGATTTTCCAACTCTAACAGCCATAACAAACATTTCAATAGAAAACAGCCTTTCTTTTAAAGTGAAATAAAATAATAATATGCTTTCTGTATTGCTAGAGCAATAAACTTTACTCAGGTGCCCTTGGCTTAAACTCATTTTGAGAATTACTTCATTGTTCAACACTAACATTTTACTTTTTAAATGTCATGGTTACAAAGGTTTTTGTTATTCAGATATGAAATCCTTTTTTTTAATATAAGAGGTATGGCAGTTGATTCATAATTTCACATTGTTTCATGCCAATTCATTTTATTATGTGAAAAATGTTACTGTTATCTGTAGTTCCCTTGGGATTTTAGAGTAAACTTGCTGTATCATACCATAGTCCAGTTTTAGAAAATATTACTCCTTTAGTTTATGGTCATTTTAGTTCAGAGAGAAATAAAATAATATTAGAGTTTCAAGCATAACAAAGTAAAAAGATTAGTGTTTGTTTTCTTTATAGTCTAGGTTATTCTATCGTACACAGGTTACATAAAATAACCAAAGGTTCTTCTTAAATAGTACTGCCTAGAAATAGTTTGAGAGCAGTTTAATGAGTTTTTAAAGTACTTTAGATGTGTTCTGTTTTATATGTATTAATTTTATATATGCAATTTGTCTATAAACTCTAGAAAGAGGTAAACACACCTAATCATTATGTAGGGGTATGTGTGTGTGCATATATATTTATATTTTTTATAAAAGGTGTCCATATATTAAGAATGATATGATTTCTAAGATGAAAAATATATATATAGATTGTTGATGATGGACGTTGTCAGTCTACTAGGGCTATTGTAACAACATACCACAACCTGGTTGGTTAAACAGTGAAAATGTATTTTCTCACAGTCCTGGAGGCTAGAAGTTTAATATCAAGGTCAGAATTGGTTTCTGGTGATGCCACTCTTCCTGGCTACATTCCCACTCCATTCTCATGTGACCTTTTCTCTGTGTGCTCACTGATGTAGTTAATACAGCAGTTGTTCAAAAGAGATAGGTTCACTTGAATAAAATTTTGACTCAGCACAATTAAGTTGCTTGCCAAAGGTAAATGATAGTATAGTGACTTAAATTTTTCTTGATTAATTAAAATTTTAGTTGTATGTTTGTTATGTCATGCTGATTCTCTTTGTTTCAGGAAGCTGACAAAAAATTGTTAATTCTGATAATTTATAAATGTATTACTTTCATTTTTTCTGTAAAATTTTTGCATAATTTATCCTTTAGATTGAATTTCTTAGTGTAAACAAATATGTAAATACATATAAAGTTATTATGAACTTAATAGTAAAACCAATTTCTTAACAGGGAAATAATTTCATCATAGCCTGTTACTTCAAGGAGAGCTGATTGTATAATTCCATTCTTATTAGATAATAAGACACTCAAAATTACTTATTGTCACAAGTAATTACTGCTTTATTCCTGAGGGAAATTTACAACTAGTAGAAAATTCAGTTAAACTATTTGAAAAAGCTATGATAAATGAAGTGTATGAACCTAAATTGATACATAACATAATTACCTCCTATGTTCCTATCTTATATTTACACAATGGAATCCTATGGCAGCCATAAAAATGAACAAAATCATGTCCTTTGAAGCAACATGAATGCAGCTGGAGACCACAATTCTAAGGGAATTAACACAGGGACAAAAAGCTGAGTACTACATGTTTTCATAAGTGGGAGCTAAACATGGAGCATACCTGGACATAAACATGGGCACAATAGATACTGCAGACTGCTAGAAAGGGGAGAGAGGCAAGGGTTGTGGTCTAAAAAACTACCTATTAGGTACTATGTTCACTATCTGAATGATAGGATACATTCTCAAAAGCTCTGCATCACGCAATATAACCATGCAACGAACCTCTACATATACCTGCTGTATCCAAAATAAAATTTGAAGTTTAAAAACAAAGACAAAAAAATTAAATTTTACCTTTGGAAATAGAATGTGAAGAATGAAATCACTTTGTAAAGACCTAGGGATTAGAGAAAGTGAAAATACTAAGAGATTAAACAGTATTAAGTGTTATATGACTTAATTATAAAAGATAAGGTAGAAATGGGCAGAGTTGGCACAAGGGAGATGACAGTAGCTAACATTTCTTGAGTACTAAGCATCAGACCTTTCTTCTAAATCTTTTGTATTATCTCAGTTATTTCTCAAAACAACCCTGGGGATTGCTACAACATATTATAGTTAGGAAGACCACTGCACTAGAGCTAGATTGCCATACTTATTATCAATGTAACCATGGTTACTCTCTTGAGGCCTTGGTTTCCTTCTCTGTAAAATGGGAATTATGATAGCACAAACAAATACCATTTGATTGTGAGGATTACATGGATTAACAGATAGGAAGCACTTAGAGTACTACCTGGGAAATAATACATACGTTATATGGTAACCACATGCATTAGTTATTTATATTTTCTGCACTTTATATTAGGAGAAACAGCCAGTGATATTTTTAAAAGACAAGTCAGAGTATGCCAATACTATACTCAAAAGCCCAGATGGCATTCTTAGCACACGTAGAGCAAGAACCAAATTCCAGGCCTTTAAAACATACCTCAGCATTTACCATCTTCCCCTTTCTCTGCCCACAAGGGCCTTATTGGCATCCTTGTAGTTTGTTAAACATTCCACTTCAACACTTACCCTCACTATTTTCTCTAACCAAAAAACTTCCTATAGGTATACTCTCAACTTGTACCTTCATAACTTTCAGGCTTTTTATGAAAGAGGATTTTTCTGACCACTTTAAATAAAACAACAAAGCCTCTCCAGATGGGAGCAAGGGAAAATTTCAACTAGATATCAATAGAACTTCATGACCAGTGATTTCTTATTTAAAGCTTTAGATCTTTCTACCTTAGGAACTGGAAAAGATCACAACATTCATGAAATAATAGTTTTCGGAAGTTGGAAAACAGGCAGAACAGAATTGTGATTCCTAAAGAAAAAAAAATTAAAATGAGAAATAAGATTAACATTGCTGACTGCCCAGAGTAAATTTCCAAACTGAGGGCCAGGGAAGGAGAATGTAATCAGAATTTAGCAGGCTTTTTAAGTTGAGAAGACAGAGGTCAGAGTCTGGGGAGGCCAAAGTGGTTGGAAATTGAGAGGAAGAGTAACAAAGAGGAGGGCACTATGTGGAGAAAAAAATATCCAGTGATTTGCACAGGGTTCTCCTTAAGTGTTTCCAATGCTTGCCTAGAGGTTGAAACTCTATGCATTTGTGTAAAAAATTATATAATTATATGTTTAACAATTCCAGAAACTCAGACAGGATAGGAAATGTTTGAGTCCCAACCAACCAGTGAACTCATCTCTAGAGACAGTCAATAGCATTTCCAGTACCAACATGCCTTATTAATAGGACTGAGCTATTCACTAAATGTAGGATATTTTAAACCACCTTATCATAGCTGTAGTAGGCCTATTAAAAATCAGACTAACCAACAGGCAACTTAAATGCCTCCTATGAGAGAAAATATCACTAATTAAACAAAGACAAGATTCATTTCAAAAATGACAGTACCTTCATAGTATCTATATTCTTTTACTTAGACTGCTATAACAAAATGCCAAAGACTGGTTGGATTAAACAACAATTATTTTCTCAAAAGTTGTTGAGGCTAGAAGATCATGAGCAAGTTGCCAGCAAATTAGGTTTCTGACAAGGGCTTTCTTCCTGGCTTGTAAATGGCTGCCTTCTTGCTATATCTCACTTGGCCTTTCCTTGACACATCATACAAAGGGAGCAAGGGAACTCTTTAATGTCTTTTTGTCTTCCTGTGATTATACCCATCCTGTCAGATTACGGACTCACCCTTATGACTTCATTTTAATATTAATAATCTTCCAAATGGATTTATCCAAAAATAATATAATATTGAGGCTTAAACCTTCAATATATGAATTCTGGGGAGACAAAATTAAGTCCAGTCCGTAGCAATACTCAATATTCAATACAATATGTCAAGATAGGCCAAGATGGAAGAATATGTAACTTATTAAGAGGGAAATATTGGTAAATGACACAGACCCCAAAAGGTCAAAGACAATGTAAATAACAGGCAAAAATGTTTAAAGGGCTACTTACATGAATTTAAAGGAAAATATAAACAAAATGAAGAGTTAGAAGCAAATAAAACTAAATGGAACTCCTAGAAATGAATATAATATATTAAATACTATCTGAAATAACAATTGCATTGGGTGAGAGTAACAGAAGATTATACACTTCTGATAAAACTTTAAATATAGCAATATAAATCATCCGAAGGGGAAGCATAGAGGAAAGACAATTTTCATAGACAGAGAAAGAGGGAGAGAGGAAGGAAGGAAGGAAGGGGGGGAGGGAGGGAAAAGGAGGAAGGAAATGGACTTGGAACAATAAAATTTGGTCTAACATACATATATTAGTAATTAAAGTCCTAAAAAAAAAACAAGAGGGAGGGCGAGGCAGGAAATATATTTCAAAATAGAAATAATAATGTTTTCTAACATGGATACAAAGTATCAATTAATACTTTCAAAAGCTAAATCATCTCAAGGATGAAAAACAAATAAACATACCTAAGAAAGCTAATCATATTGAAATAGCTGAAATAACACTGCTAAAGAAACAATATTAAAAACAGGAAAAACAAAAACATAAACTATATACAACTAGATTAGATGATTTACACAATTTTCTTCATTTTCAAAATTATATGAGCATAACGTTCTCTGTTCTTGAATGTCCCTATTGATTTAGTGACAGCATGAAACCTACTTTAGTACATTTATGTAATATTTTACTGAATTCTTTCTTTAGACTTTAAGAATCTCTTAATTCCTTGGAAATTTTTGTACAACAAATACAATGCCATATAATTTGGGTTTGCAGTTATTTAAGAAAGTCAGATATCAATCATTGCTAACACATTGTTAGCTTAAGAGGAAGACGTATAAATACCTCAAACATGTTTCTTTCTGGAAGAAAAATAACAGGGAAATGCTACAGTTTTATTCTTAATCATAGCTTGTAGGCTCCATTTGCTTTTTTTCTGTTGACATGATATATTTCTGTAGAAAGTATTAGAAGCTTACCCATAGTAAAGGAGAGTCACTGAAGATAGAAGTGGATACCAGGAACCAAAAAAAAAACTGAATTCAGAGATTACTTCAATAACTTATTTTTAACCATTTGCAGGTTATTAAGCATCAACTATATTTCTCCTGTTTATACTAATTTTGTCCCAGTCTTTCAGACTACTAGAATAAAGGGATCCCATATGCATAGCAATGATACTTTTATAAGTATCATTATATTCTAACACCAATCCAGGTTTTCTCAAACTTGAAATGTGACAATAAATAGAATATTTTATAAAACTTTATGAAAATGTTTTTTTTTTATTTTTTATTTTTTTAAATTTTACTTTAGGTGCATACTATATCTGGCATTTCTCCCCATGTTATCACTCCCCATCCTCCCCACCCCCCTACCCCTTGCTGTCTCTCCCCTCAGCCCCCAAATGCCCCTAGTGTGTGATGCTCCTCTCCCTGAGTCCACGTGTTCTCGTTGTTCAACACCCACCTATGAGTGAGAACATGCAGTGTTTGTCTTTCTTTTCCTGTGTCAGTTTGCTGAGAATGATGGTTTACAGATTCATCCAAGTCCCTACAAAGGACACAAACTCATCATTTTTTATGGCTTCATAGTATTCCATGGTGTATATGTACCACATTTTCTTTGTCCAGTCTATCATTGATGGGCATTTGGGTTAGTTCCAGGTCTTTGCTATTGTAAACAGTACTGCAATGAACATACGTGTGCATGTGCCTTTACAATAGAATGACTTATAATCCTTTGGATATATACCCATTAATGGGATTGCTGAGTCAAATGGAATTTCTATTTTTAGGTCCTTGAGGAAGCGCCACACTGTATTCCACAAAGGTTGAACTAATTTACACTCCCACCAACTGTGTAAAACGGTTCCTATTTCTCCACATCCTCTCCAGCATCTGTTTTCTCCAGACGTTTTAATTATGGTCATTCTAACTGGCATGAGATGGTATCTCAAAAAGTTTATGAAAATATGTTCTTAACATTTGTTAGCACATAAAAAATAAGAAAATTTAAAATTTGTTCAAAAGATTTAAAACACTAGTTAAAAAAAAGACTGAATTGACCTGGTTATTTTTAGCTTTAAATTCAACTCCACACTCTTAAAAAAGAAAATGATTCGATTTATAAAGTTTAACTTAAAATGAAGCGCAAAATTCACAGATAAAGAAAACAAACATTTGAAACTACAGTAGCCTTCCCTTATCTCTAGTTTCACTTTCCAAATTTCAGTTACCCATGGTTAAGTGTGATCCAATTTGTTAAATGGAAAATTGCAGAAGTGAACAATTCACAATTTTTAAGTTTCATATCATTTTGAAACTTTGCATAATCCTGCTCCATATTGTCCAGGGCTGAATCATCCTCTTGCCCAGCAATGTCGACGCTGTATACACTACCTGTCCATTTAACACTTAGCAGCTCTCTCAATTATCAGATTGAGAAAACAACAGCAACATAATAAATATAGTGTTTGGTACTATTTGCAGTTTCAGGCATCCCCTATGGTCTTGGAATGCGACTTTGTGATAAGAGGAAACCACTGTAAACTCCACAAATAACTAGTAATTGGCCAATATATGATATATGTCAGACATAAAAGTCAACCTTAAATCTTTGTTTCATAAAATTACTAACATTCCTCTGGGACAATTTATTTAATTTGCTGTCATTTTAAATGTAAAGGAGAGGTAATAAGATCGTTAAAATCCCAAAAAAAGTCATTTCTTTGGAAAATTGGAAATATGTAATCCTAAAGTGGACTAAATTAATTTATCAGAGAAGTTTAGATGTTCCTAGCAGGATGAATATTTAGTCTGTTTCTAAAACAGTTCTCATTACTGAGTGTTGTTTAAATAGGCTTGTGCATGTAGTTATGCTGTAGCCACTGATTTGTGGTTTAGCTCTTGGAAAATTAGTGTTTCTTCCATTTCATTAAAAAAAGAACCTGATGCAATTATATGTTATATGCTTTAGTGTGGCTCTTACATTTTTTGCTAGAAACAACACTAACACAAAGAACATGGTCGATAATATTTTGAAAGGATAAATAATAAGAGGATAATTCACATCTGTAACAAGGTATAAGAAACACCCAAATTATCAATAAGCAAAACATAATTTATCTGAAGCATAATTTGGAGCCCCTAGGTGTGCAAGCAAATACTTAGGTCTAACTTCTTAAAGTTCAACGATACAAACTTTTTTTTAACAAAGGAAAAGCTAAATACTTTAATTTTTTTTTTTTTTGAGAGACAGCCAATAGAATTAGAATTTAAGAAAAACAGAGATCTGAATAATGAAAATTTTTTGGCATATACATAACGGTTCACGGTATTTCCTTATAATTTTTTTTTAATTTTTGTAAGGTAAGGAGTAATATCCTTCATTACATCTTTATTTCAGTAATTAGACTACTCTTCTTGGTCTTTCTCTTTATCAGTCTAGCTAAGATTTTGTCAATTTTTAAAGAACCAAGAGTTGATATTGTTGATTTTCTTTATTGTACTTCTATAATCTATTTCATTAATTATCACACTAATTATTATTTCCTTATTCTGCTTGCTTTGTGTTTAGTGTTCTTTTTCAAGTATCATAATGTGGAAGTTGGAGTCATTGACTAAATAATTTTTTTTAATGTGTGTGTTTATAGCTACCAATTTCCCTCTATACACTGTTTTAGTTGCAATCCATTAGTTTTGGTATGTTATGTGTCCATTTTCATTCATCTTAAAGTATTTTCTAATTTCTCTTGTGATTTCTTCTTTGAGTCTTTGATTACCTGGAAATATATTGTGTAATTTCCACACACTTGAGAATTTCCCAAATTTCCTTATTTGTTTCAGTTTCACTTCAGTGTGATCCAAGAATATACTTTGTATGACAACAAACTTTTTAAATTTATTGTGGCTTGGTTTATGGTCTAGCATATGGACTATCCAGGAGAATGTTCCATTGGTACATGTAAAGTATATGTGTTTTGCCATCGTTAAATAAAGTGTTCTATAGATTTCTATATAGGTCTTATACTACTTCTCTAGGGCTTCCGTTAAAAACTATCACAAACTTGGTGACATAAAGCAACAGAAATTTATTTTTTTTCATAGTTACAGAGGCTACAAGTCTGCAATAAAGCTGTCAGCAAGGCTATGTTTTCTTGAAGTTTCTAGGAAGAATCTATTTTATGTTCTTCTCAGCTACTCCTGTTGCTGGCAATTCTTAGTGTTTCTTGGTTTGCAGCTATGTAACTCCAATCTCCTTCTCCATTGTCACATGGCATTCTCACGGTACATACTAGTCTGTCACAAATTTCTCTCTTCCTATATGAACATCCATTATATTGGATTCAGGCCCACCCTAATGAACTCACATTAACTTAATTACCTCTGCAAAGACCTTATTTCCAAACATTTTCATATTCATGATATCGGGAGTTAGGTCTTAAACATATATTTTTGGGGTACACCATTCATGCAATAACACGATTACATTTTACTTTTTAAAATATGTTTTCTTTTTCCTACTAGAAATAAGCCCTTTGAATGTAAGACGTTGGTCTTGTTTCATTTATTACTTAAACTTCGGTGCTTAAATCAACAACTGGGACAAAATTGGTGTTCAGATAATATATTTAGTGGAAAAATCAATAAATGGTTGCCTTCACTTTTATGTCAACCTTGGTCTTAACCTAAATATCTGAGCTCAAAAGCTTTATACAATGATGCCCAGACTAAAACAGTGTCTTAAGTAGTGCTTGTTTCTTCATTGCTATTAAAATTATCTCATCCTTTTTCTATGTAAATGCCAATTATTCAGCAATAATGGGAGTTCTATAGCTTTTTAGGAAATTTTCAAACTCAGAAACCTGACAGTCTGAATTAGAATAATCAAATTTACCTCATAGTTTCATTAATTATACTGTTAGCTCATTTTTTAAATTTTCTGTGTTGACTGAAATTTAGTTTAGCTTAAGTTCTGCACATGCATCACTTTAATAACAGAGATTGTCATAACAATTGAATATATATATGATATGGTACCAAATATATTAAAATAAATTTTGGTTACATGCTTCACATTCTTAATTTTAAGCTAAAATTATGATTCTGGCAACTGTACCTAAGATAATATAAAGTTTTCTACTTGAAACATAGATTAATATAACCCAAAAATTGTTACTACCTAATACAATTTTTGAAATTCAGTGGTCATAAACAGCCAATCCTGGCTACCCTAGTATCCTCTAAAATGTTATATTTGTTTAGCTGCTTTGTTAATTCTGATTCTGATAAGCCAGACAAGTTGAATTTTAAACAGGCTTAATTGTTGCATAGAACTGATATTTATGGTTTCTTTTGGATAAACAAAGAAATTGACCCTCCCAGTATTTGAACTTAAAAAATAGCTAGATTTGTCTTGTCTCAGTTCCTTTCTCAGGAAACTAACCATCGGACCTCCCAGATAATATCAAGGAACTGAAACTTGCCAAATCATCACATCTGGACAAAAATCACCAGACCCCTCATATATCATCACTGCCTCACCAACCACCTTCTTCCTGTTGTCCAACTTCTCTTTATCCTTCCCTAATTACTGTTTACTCATGTATTACATTCCTTCCCTACCATATAAACCCTCAATTTTAGTCAGTCAGGGAGATGGATTTGAGACTGCTCTCCCAGCTGCCTGGCTGCAGCACCTAATTAAAGCATTCTTCGCTGGCAATATTCATTGTCTCAATGATTGCCTTTTTGTGTGGTAAGCAGTAGAACCTAGACCAAACACCTGGTGTTAACGGTAACAAAGTGACTAACAAATTATCATTATTAAATGAAAATATTATTAGACTCCTCCATGTTAAAATTATGCAAAAAATGATTATTCAGGTTTTAAAACATGATATTAAACTATGTTACAATGGTAATGACAAAAATTTCCTAAGAGAATGAATTTTTGGGGTGTGGTGGTTCATGCCTGTAATACCAGCACTTTGGGAGGTCAAGGTGGTTGAATTACTTGAGCCTAAGACTTCAAGACCAGCCTGGGCAAGATGGGGAAACCCCATGTCAAAAAAAAAATCAAAAATTAGCCAGGCCTGGTGGTATGCAACTGTAATCCCAGTTCCTTGGGAAGTTGAGATTGGAGTATCCCTTGATTTCAGGAGGCCAAGACTACGGTGAACCATGATCACACTGCTGCATTTCAACCTGGGCAATAAAGAGAGATCCTTTTTCAAGGATTAATAAATAATTAATTAAATTAAAAAAAATTAATAAATAGAAAGGGAGAAATTTTGGCGATGTATTTTTATATTGCATCACTTAATACTCTGTCTTATATTTATAAATTGTAGATATAAGTATGTATATGTCAGTGTAAATATGTAGTAGTGTAGTTTTTTTAAATATTTTGTACAATGTTTGGTGAATACTTAATGTAACTATTTTAGTAAATGATCAGGAGAAAAATAGCAGTAATGGTTTCAAAATGTTTAATATACTTTATTGCTGGGATACATATATTTGTTTTCTTATTTCAATTTAATATCTATCATTAAAATGTAGATGTTATTTATTAGGTTGCTTTCTCTATTTCTTTTGTCTGTTGGCTGTCTTGTTTCATTGTATGAGTTGCCTTATATATAGTATATGATAAAATAAGTTAAATTGGGCAAAGCCTGCTGTGCTGATGCCTTTAAACCATACTGTTGAACCTGATAAACTAGATTAATACTGCAGTGAAAATTCATTTTAAGCACAATGAGAAGAAATCACATGCACAATGCATAAAACATTATTTCATGAATTATCCTTAAACAAAAATGTGATGTTTCAGTTTCTATGTGTGTCTTCTTTAACATTTAACAGCTTCACAGTTCATTTGTTGTTTGATACAAATAGGGGGATGATGGATAACAATAATTTAAAAATTGGCATGTCTTGACAAGTTGTTTGAAATTGTTTACAGACTTATTCCTTAGTGAAGTCACCATTTAAAAGCACCTTGTTTTGTAAGACATTTTTCAGTTTGCAAGTAAAACAATACCACTTCCTTATACAATCATATCATCTGTTTAACCCTATTCACCTATGCTTTTAAACCTTGGGTTATGGGCTTCCTCCTACATACAGGGGTTGTTGAAGGAAAGTATCAGTGCCTATAATGTCTTCACTTCAAAGATAGTCAATATAACTATTATAGTAAGCTTTAAGTTATTATCTGCTAAATTTTATTTATGAATATAAATTTTGACCAGTTTTAAATGTGGAAAAAAATGTACATGAAGAGGGACATTACATAATAAGGCTATGTTATTTATATACGGCTAAGTTATCTAAGGATTTAGCCTTATTTAGATAATAATTAATATGCAGATAATAAGGCTAAATTATCTAAGGAGATGTGGGAAAAAAATAAAAACTACGTGTGTCAACACAGATAGTCAAATACATTAGTCAGTGAGTCCTAGCATTCCATTTGTAAGCACTAAATATATTCACTTGTCATCACTTAATTATTGCAATTTCAACATATTTTTAAAAGTTCATGTTTACCCCCAAAATGTTTATCCTCAAAGCCCTATTATTACAACAATTTCTCTAGAAAAGCAGTACAATAAATGTGCCCCCCATTTTCCAAATGAAGTACATCGCTTTGTATTGTTGATTATTTCTTCATGGTGCTCATGCAGTTAGCACATCTTTCTCATAGAGCATCATTATTTTACTACTTGGTCATTGAAATATTGTTAAGTTACCCCCTAAGCATTTGCTCCTCCATCATTCTCCTGTCAAAGACTATATATTCAATGAAATTAGGTTAATTTTAGTAATAGTAGTATGAGTTTGATTCACAGGTAAAAGAATTACAAAAGTGGACTCACATTCTGATAAAATGACTCCAGCGTCATCAGAGACTCAGCTTCCTTGAATTTTTCAGATGCCCATTTCTGGCCCATAGTTCCCATCTTTACGATTACTTCATAATACAAGATGTCTTGAGATATCATGTCAAAATTTTAAGTAACTCTTAAGAAAAAGCATGTGGAAGGTGATAGCAAAATAAGAACATTACCAAGATGAGTCTGCTTTCAAGAAACTTTCTGAGAAATCTCAGACAACACTTTTGCTGATATCTCATTAGTCACTAACAACTGCAAGAGAGTCATGGGAATAAAATCTTTTAAGGAGACTATCACTAGTTTTAAGAAAATTAGGTATTTGTTCATGAAATTGAATCACTAAATATATATCAGACAGGAAATGAGTAATCTCTTCGTTTCATATATTAAATAATATATATATCATAAAAAATCAAATGAAAATACTAAGGTTTTTGCATTATATATTTTGTGTCATATGTTATACATTATGTGTGTATAAACTGAACCAGTCACTATATTAGAAACTATAATTTTATTCATTAAACAGATATTTGTTGACTACCTACTGTGTTTTTGGCATTAGACTAAACACTGAAAGGCAAAATTAGACTTGTCTCCTATTCTCAAGGAGGATGTAGTTTGGTGAGAAAAGCATTCTTTAACCCAATAAACATGCAAATAAGTAAGTATAAATTAAGAAACAACATTTTATGAAAATCTATAAAAATTCTGACGTCCTCTAGGGAGAGAATCTTCTGAATATTCACAGTGAAATTGGCACTTTTGCTGAGATTCACAGGATGTTAGATGTTAACTAATTTGTATAGGCACTTCTGAATAGAAGAACACAATGGACAAAAACCAAGTGGAGGGAGGAAAGAACTAAATGTACCTGGTGACACCACAGTTACGGCTAAGGACATCAATATGAAGGAGGCTGGATGGCAAACAATAAAAGATCTTTCCACAATGTTAAGGAATTAGATAATTACCCAAGAGACACTGAGTGCCACCACTCCCTGCTTCATTCTTTATTATAAGCGAGAGCTAATTTTTATAAATCCCACACACAGAATAATTTTCTTGCCTCTATATTCACTGAACATCTTGCTCCTGCTTCCTGGCCTTCTCAGGAAATGCCCACTCCCTCTTGCAAACCTTACCTGTTTAAGCCACATATGTCCTTTGATACATCACAGGTAGAACCTTCATAAATCTTCTTCATGACATCAGCCTCAATTGCATACTTCCAGTCATGACTGGAAAAATACTTTATCATAAAATGTACTTACTTCTATTTTTTATCCTTTCCTCATTCATTTACATTTTGTTTTTATATCTGCCTCCTCCAATAGGCTCTGCACCTCTTGAAGACAGGAATGTTACTCACTTTTGTTTATTTCCCTAGCCACATGTCACAGGCTTGGCACAGATACTGTTGACATTAACACTGACTCAAGAAATAGTTGCAGGGTTAATAAATGAATGAATGTTGGTTATACTGATTTAATCTATAAATCTACTTCTAAGACTCATATTACATTATTATAAAAAATTTTTCCTGAACTATAAAATATTTAAGGAGAAAAATAATGTAAAATTATATTTCTGAACCTTTAAATGTAGCATTCTGGCTTAAGCACACCATTGGGATAGTTTAATAACACTGTTTTAACATTAATACTGCATCTCTTCAACACTAATGAAAGCAAATTGTTTTTATCTTTGAAACAGCATTGTTAGGAATTTCTGCTGAAGATGCTTTAAATTGTTTAATAACCACTCATTACTCTTATTACTTACTAAAAGCTATTGTATACTCAAGACTATCTAAACTGGAGGAAATGTTTCTATCTGCACTCAGGTCCCTGTGTGGGAGGAGGAGGGTTTGTGTGTCGACATGTGAGCTGTAAAACCATATTTATTTAGGATCGAGAGGATGGCAAACAAAACACACTATCATTTTCAGTTGTGGTCAGTATGCTCACTTGGAAGGAATTCAAGTGTGTGCATTTTACTGTAATTTCTATCTGCTTGGCAATATTATTAAAATCTCTCCTTGTAGAGGCTCCACCTAAAGAGTGAAGAATGGGTGTATCTGAGAAGAGTGGTACTACTGTATATCTTTGCTTCTTTTGCTTTTGCAAATTAGAGAAGCTACTTATTTTCCCTCTTCTCCTGGAGTGTTCAAGCTATTCTTTCCTTCAATTATTTCACTTTTTCTCATATTCCTAGAATGCTTTGCAAAATTGTGCTGCTGAGATTCCTTAATCCTGTGTTTCTCTCTGAAGACTGACATTGTTTCACAGGTTAAGCAGATAAGTGTACATGTCAATCAATTAATTAATATGAGTGTTTTAAAGCTGAGAAGAGGGCTAGGAGGAGAAAAAAAAACAATAATAAATTCCATCATGTCTTATGTCGTGGTCCCGAAAAGGCATTTTTATTTTCATTAACTTATTTTTTTTTCTTTTCAATGGTAATGAATAGGAGAGGCAGGTATTATCTCCAGTTACTTATCTAGAAAATGGGAATTAAAGAATGCTGATCTCATATGGTTTTTGTGACTTTAAATGACACGTTTGTGTTTCACATTTTGTGTTTTAAATGACACAATGCACGTAAATTGCTTAGAACATTTTCTAAAAGACATTAAATACCTAATAAAATTAGATATCATTATTTTTGTCTCAACTTCAAAGAAATATCTTAAGGCTAAGAGATGTTTACTAATTTGCCCAAAGTAACAAGGGTTAAATTCTGGATTCATATTATATCCTTCTGGCTCCAAATACATTGTCATTCCTATTGTGTTTCTCAGGAAAGATTGTCTTTTCTTAAAAGGCTTATGGAGGCACCTGTCTTTATAATCAAATTTACTAATGAATTTAATGGCAGAATTGCCCGAGATTTGGGAATGGTGGCTAGCAATGTTTAATTCGATCAGGACAATGTGGAAAAGATTGTATCTAAGAGGAATAGATTTAGCAATCAAAGTTAATTAGAACAGAAATAACTTAGTTTGGACTGCATTTCAATGTATAAACCTCAAAATTTGACTTTAATTAAAGCATCAATTCAACTATAAACTATGATATTGTGTTTCCCGAAAAGAGACATTCTCTTTGAAAAAATGCAGATCAAGGGATTCATTAAATTCCAGTGATAGGAAGTTAGGATAAAATGTGGTCATCTACCTTAGAGAAGCAGGAGTGAAGTATAATTTGACAGGACATAATAAAAAGTGGATAAAGGCTTATAAAGGGCTGTTTTCATGAGAACTTATTTTGGCTCATAAACCATGACTGCATTGCTATACAAAAAAAGTGTGTGTTTTTAAAAATTTTTAAATGATCCCAATATACCCTTAATTTGTAAATATGCCTGGTGGAAAGTACCATTTTATAAAAATTGTTAATCCTATCATTTTGACAGCACATATAATAATGGAAGAAAGTGAGTTTTGGCAATAGTTAAATGAGAAATCGTTCAGTTAGCTCTTATTATGATGTCCTAAACATTGAATTCAGAAAAGATGCAGTTCTTAGGAGATGACAGAGGATACATGATTGAGTGCCTGCAGTTCAGGTGAGGAATATATTAGCCAGAGCTGCTACAGGGTGTGAAATATCTCTCATCGCAACATTTAAAAGTGTGCTTTAGAAAAAAATGTTGTACTATGATATTAGTATCATGATAATCAATTGACACGTAAATTAATGGTTAATAATAGAAATATATAGATAGATAGATAACATAGATATTTAAGATAATGTTTTTGTCCATCTGTTTAATAAACTTACCAGAAGTTATGCACCTGGAGAAAATTACCTACAAGTATATTTTTAATGCATTTTAATGTGTAATTTATTAGATATATATGTATAAATATAATACATCAAATTTTAAGTTATATTTTATAAAAATGAATTTTGACTAAAAATTTAATAAGCTCTTAAGCCACTTATAATGCAATTCATTATTATATATGACTGATTTTTATAAAATCTAATACCTTAAATAGAAGACAAGATAAGCTGCAATGCAACTTTTACATAGTATATTATTACACTTCTACTTCGAGTTATTCTAAAATATCAGCCCTACCTTTTAAGTCATTTTCAATATATCTACTACCTTATTTGTTCCTTCTTAGTTTTATAAAGATTATTTTGATACCTTCCTTGGTTTGCTATAATATTCTAAGAACAATAAGAAAATGCTGGCTGCTCTGAAGTGCAGATTCTCAGATGCTCAGAGCAATCAACATTGGAGGACATGGATTATCAAACCACTGATTCTTTGTCAGGGCCTGGGACCTCATTGCTTCTTTCAAGGGGATTTCCAGTTTTGTAAAAAGGCATTTATAATTAGTCTGAGGATTTGCTTAATTTTTTAAGGCTACATTTTGCTTTCCAAGGAAGAAAGACTTTTAAAAATTACCCAAGACTTTCACATAGGTCTTATTACATAAAACATTTTGTCTCCTCCTGAAATTATGAATTATTGTAGACCAGATAGCTAACATTATACAACCCACAGTGCTATCATAATACTTTCAGCTTTTGTTAGCATTATTAAATATTGTTTATGTCTGATTAATATTCTATTAAAATTAGAAGACCCACATAAAGAATCATTTGCCAGATTATAAGAATTTTATACCTTGTAGTCAGGTCTCCATTTTACAGTATTTGCGTAAGTTACCATTTAAAATGTACCCTTGAATGCTCCTTCTGGCTGTAGTTTTACAACATTGTTAATTAGCTGTTTGACTTCCTACTAGGTTATAAAGTGTAACTACTGATGACAGATTCTTTCTATTCTTGGTAGTGATTTGTACTTTGTGTGTGTGTGTGTGTGTGTGTGTGTGTGTGTGTGTGTGAAGCTATTAGGCTAATTCTGCTATCTGCATTTATTTTTCCTGCCTTAAAATGTGGCTCATTTGAGTAAAGAACAACATATGTTGTGATGGTTAATATTGTTTCAACTTCACTGGATTGAAGGATACAAAGTTGACAGAGGAAGAGAAGATGAGGGCCTGGTTTAGGGATGGTTCTCCCTGCTATGCCTGCACCACCCAAAAATGGATAGCTGCAGCACTCTAGTCCCTTTCTAGGCCATCCTGGAAAGACAGTGGCAAGAGGAAACTTTCCCAGTGTGCAGTACTTCAAGCCTTGCACCTGATTGTATGTTTTGCTTGAAGAAGAAATGACCAGATATGAGATTATATATTGATTAATGAGCTGTAGCCAGTGGTTTGGCTGGATGGTCAGGGACTGAAAGAAGCATGACTAGAAAATTGGTGGCAAAGTGATTTGGGGAAGAGGTATGGGATAGACGTCTCTGAGTCATGAAAAAAATGAAGATATTTGTATCCTACATGAATGCTTACCAAAGGTTGACCTCAGAAGAGGAGGATTTTAATTATCAAGTGGATAGGATGACTCATTCTGTGGACACCATACAGTCTTTTTCCCCTGCCAGTCCTGTTGTCACCCTGTGGACCCATGAACAAACTGGCCATGGTTGCAGGAATGGAGGTTTCACGTGGGCTCAGAGACATGGACTTCCACTCACCAAGGCTGACCTGGCTACGGTCACTGCTGAGTGCCCAATTTGCCAGCTGCAGAGACCAACACTGAGCTCTCTATGTGGTACCATTCTTCAGGGTGATCAGCCAGCTACTTAATGGCAAGTTGATTATACTGATCATCTTCAGTCATGGAAAGGATAGTGGTTTGTCCTCACTGGAATAGACACTTACTGCAGATATGGGTTTGCCTATCCATGGACTCATGGAATGCCTTATCCACTGTCATGGTATTTAACACAGCATTGGTTCTGACCAAGGCCCTCACATTACAGCTAAAGAAGTAGGTCAATGGGCTCATGCTCATGGAATTCACTGGTCTTAACATGTTCCTCATGATCCTGAAGCAGCTGGATTGATAGAAGAGTGAAATGGCCTACTGAAGGCACAATTACAACACCAACTAGATAACAACATTGAGGGATCTTTGGGGTGCCTCTTTTCTGGCTGGAAGCCTCTGTGGCCAGTGGTGCCTTTACCTAAGTTCTTGTCCTGTGTCCAGAAAAACATGAGGTACTCAGACAAGTGGAGGATGAGCAAAACAAAGAGGAGCTTTATTGAGTGCTAGTACAGCTCAGAGGAGATCCACAGTGGATATGTCCTTTCTAGACAGGTCGTCCCATGGAGTGTCCAGCTCTCAGCAGGGAAGAGGTCCTGGAGTGGATGACTCCTCTCTGCCAGCAGGTCTTCCCATCCTCTCTGCAGCTCTTGGCAGCTGATAGCCCTCTTCTCTCTGCAGCTGGTAGTTCTGACGTCTCTGCAAGTCTCTGAATCTTTCAACAGAGAGGGTAGCTCCTCCCCACATCTGGTTGTCTTATTGCCTCCTGCTATCAGCAGAGAGAGTAACTACCCTCTGCAGCTAGTCATCCCATGGTCTCTGCATCCTCTGGGTAAGCCCGGGGCTTTAATGGACCTCACAGAGGAGGAAGTACATGCCAATTTGTCCATGGGTGGTCAAGGGCGAGCCAAGAAAAGGCACCACCAGTCACAACTCCTGTCCACGGGACTGCCAGCCTAACTCCCAGCCTTCTGGCACTCCTTGGCCTGAAGTTGAGGCCTTACCAGGGAGCCACCAGCTTCTGCTCAGGAGCCTGTCTCCGCTGCAGTCCATGGTTTATTATCAACGTGGTTGGAGATTTCATTCAAGATGATGACTTGAATATATCTCACTGAGACCCCTCAACTTTCAGCTAAAGCAATTTAGCCTCTAAAGTGAAGATGACTGGTTGTCTTATAAGAAGGTGGGGGAGATCAGAAATGCAAATAGTACCTTTCTTCTTGTAGATGTGGACACAGATATCAGTTTTTTGATGGAGAAAGAATATGAAGATAATAAATATGTGAGAATTTAAAGGATGTCATGTCTTCAGTGACATTTGGAGGCAGACTCTCTAGTGGCACTGATGCCTAGAATCATCTTGAAGTGGAAGTGTGGCATTGTTCACCTGATTAGTAAGAGTTCACCATGCACAGGGAGATGGATTGCTCTGTCCTGCTTACTGTCTATCCTGTGATAGAGTGGGAGAACACTTTATTTAAAAAAAAGGATTATGTTGATAGACCAAAACTTAAAATTAGTAATTTATTAACAAATCCAATATGGTGATAAAGATAAAACAATTTAATGGAAAATTGCATTAAAAATATAGAAATGACATTCACAGAGGAAATAATACAAATAAGCTTCTGAGAGCAAATCTCAAAATATTTGAAATTAAGAAATCAATTTTCTTGTCTAAAATCTAGGGAAAAAATTCAAAAGAAAGCACTAATGATGTGTATATATTTTCATAACAGATTAGAAAAAAACAAAAAATGATTAAAACCCTCTACTATGGATGGGGCATAGTCATTAGGAATATTTAGCTGCCATTTTCTGTTTATGATAGCATAAAAATTCTTCCCTAATAGTGTTTAAAATATTAGTTTATAAACCCTATGATTTTATGAATTCACTAATATTAAAAAAATGTGTATAACTTAACACCATATCTGACACAATATGAGATATACTAGTTGCCTGGTAATACTAGTTACTGAGAATTATCAAATGTATCCTGCTACATTATATATTAGGTTATTGGTATGCATGTTGTGATGTCCTTGTTTGACAAAAGAGGCCTAATTTTCTATTAGTTCATATATTTAATGACTGAAAAGTTATAATAAAACTTTCTATCAAGTGTTTTATTATATTACTAAAATGTTTATCTAAAATATATTATGAAATTGACCTAACAATGCTCTCTCGTATGAAATTTAACCTTACATTTTATAAAATATTTTAGTCAATGCCTAGCAGTAAATAAATTGATAAAGGTATAAATTATTTAGCATTTTTTCTCTCATTTATACACTGAACCAAGTAACACGAGAGTTTTATTCAGATATTTTGACAGAGTTCTATTTTTATTAATATTGATATTGTCAAGGTTGTTCATTTTCCAAAAAATGGATAAATTTAAAGCACAAGTTAGAATTGAAAATATAAGTCAAGAACACTGGGTTTTTTAAATCACATTTAGAATATTTAATTTCGCTTCCATCTGATAATAATTTTGCATGTAAGAAATAACACAAAACTATGTCAATTTGAAATAACCACCCACATACCTTATGGAATTAAAATATTGTGTGGGCTTGAAATCATGAGCATGTTCTGTTAGCATGATCTCCAAAAGCATAATTTTCTTAAAAAATTATAATAATGACAGTTGTTGAACCAAATGATTTGATATTTTAATGTCAGGAACTTGCTCAATAGTCTCTGGATCTTGGTATACAGTGTTAGCTAGAACATTTGGATTTCAAGGACATAAAGTCTCATGATAGTAAAATATGGTAACACAAAATTTTAGAATGAAGAGGGAACAGGAAGTCCATTAAAAGCTATTATGTTCTAGCATTGCCTGAAGTGTTTATTTTTAAGTGCATATTTTTGTTCTAGAGGGAAAGGTTTTGATCTCTACCGATTTAAACAGTACTTTCCTAGCATATGGACCTAATATAAGATAAAGGGTACACATTTAAGAACTGTGTTTAATTCCTGAGCAGACTTGGCACTACAAGTAAAATGTAAGGCATGCTTTACAATTTCACACAACTGATTGATACTTAAAAAGTGATAAGATAAATATGGGGATTTATTTTCCCTTTGCTATCCACTAAATGAGTAAAATTGTTTAATGCACATACATGGGCCACTTGGAGCAATTTTCGGGATAATTTTTCTATTCAAATGCCCTTGAGTGCTAACTGTTCCTTTTACAACTGGTTTCAAATTAAAGGCTAGAGAGCAGTATTCCTATAAACATGTCCCATATTTTTCCCATTAGGATAATTATCACACATAAAGCAATATTATAACTAATAGAAAAATGAAAAGATTTCATCACCTGTAAATGAAATGTTTAAAACTGAAAAAGAAGTGTAAGATAATCATGGAAACTTACTCAGCAGAATTTTCCTGCTGGAGTCTTATTGAAATTTAATTCACCAGGTTTACACTTTACAACTAAGGAGGGATTTATAGTTTTTAAATATATATTATAGCAATGTTCAATCATTCTCTAAATATGTGATTTGAGTCACCGTTTTGGAGAAACTGTATTCTATTTTTGTCTTATAAACGTTAAATTGATTAAAACTGGAATCTATTTTTTTGTTTTAATATTCCTAAATTCCAGTAAGTAGATATACGTTAGTTTAATCCTAAGTCGATAACCACTGTTTCATCCATTTACAAATTTTGAACATTTAGATGTCTTTTGAAAACAAGAGTTGAACTTGTATAAACAGTATATTTACTTGGTATTTTTTAGGTCCCTAATAACATTACTGGGTCCCCATTAGGGAACTAGAAAATACAAACTAAATATATATGGCATCACCCACATTCAGATATGCAGACATATCACTGATGGATAAATGACATAACCATGAAGAATACACAACTAACCAAAAATTTAAAAAGATAATTTCCCAGTAATTGACATGAATGGTCAAAGGGTACTAAAAAAGTAAATATCTGTACTCCAGTTATTAAGAATTGGTTAAATGTAATTTTTAATTGTCTATATCCAGGGTTAGCAAGCCTCAAGAACTCATGTTTAGACTCAGTGCTGTAAATTATTGGTATATTAAATAAACAAAAATGTGTTTTGTTTATTTGTTTTAACCATGAATTTGGTGTTTTTCTGTATACTTGTATTTTTTAAATGTCATTACGTTGACTTGATTTCTTAGTATTATCAAGGCTTAATTTTTGAGTGGAAGAAAATTACTTAATTGTGCCCTCTGAAAAATGCTATCATCAAATTGGCCTGTTAACATGGAAAAAATGTAACTGTATATTTATCCAACTGCTTGTCACTATTGTGTAGTCATTTTGTAATGTCAGAGGAAAGCAGAGTAGATGTTTGATAAATGTCTCTGCCTTGGAAGAAAAGGTATAGATGTTCAGATGCTAGATTGGCCCTGATATTGGGCCAGAAGTCAAATTCAATTCTGCCGATATTTATTACGCGGTTATTACGTGACAAGTATTATGTACAAGTTATATGAAATGTATATGAAATATTTAGATGTTGCTTTTTTATTGTTCACAAATTTTTTAGACCACAAAGATATGTAAACAATTAATTAAAGTATTAAAATATTTTTCTATAAGTGCAGTCTACATGAGAGGTTCTACATAGTGTGATTAAGAGCCCAATAGCCCAGAACACAAATCCAAGCTCTACCACTTGCTGGTTGTGTGACTTTATGAAAGTAACTTAAACACTTAGCTTCAGTCCTTTCATATGTAAAATTGTATAATAACCATTTTTTCATACATACATTGTGAGAACTAAATTAGACACCCACATGTAAAGTCAGAAGTTCAATGACTGTCATATGGCAGATGTTCAATAGATATTACCTGTTATTGTTTTGCTATTGTTAATATCATTTTATTAACAAGCTAATGTTATGGAAGAACAAATGTATACTTCTGGGACACAATTATTGCTTATATTATTTTATATATTGTGCTAACTACTTAGATCTTACAGTAAATTTAATCCTACACAACTCTAAGAAATAAACATTACTATTATTTTCCCCATTTTATAGCTAAGGAAAATGGGAAAATGAAGCTTAATGAGGTTAAACTGGCACTCAAAACCGGGTTCATTTGCAAAACTGCTGCCACTGAAACATTCAGTGGGTAAGGGACGAGGAGGGGCATGCTAGGTGGAAAGAATATCATGTGTAGAGACATGCGCTTCATTGAGTCACTGAACATTTTGGTTTCAGCCTGTTTTTCTGTATATTACTTCCTATGATTGCCAAGCCCCAGATTTTCTTGTCTTCAGCCACTTCTCAAATAAGATGTATATAACACTATCCCATGTATTTATCACCCATGCTTTAATTGTAACTAACTCCTACTGGAATTCCGTTTTCCAGTCAATTCTCAAAGTGATACATGATGCTTCTCGATTCTTCAAAACCAAATGAAACCCTGTAAACTTGGATTTCAGTGCTGTTGTGTCTGCCATGACCTTCATTCTCCCAATTTCTGTCCTTATTATTCTGAGATTGTTTTGCTTTAGTGAAGCTGGATTTTTTTCTGATTTTTCTGAATATGATTTTTCTTATTCCTTGTTATATGCCATTGATCTAAATCCAACTGCTGCCTGGAAAACTTTCTCCATTCTGTTCCACTCATTTAAATACTTTCAATTCTCCAATATCTAGATTGGATTTCTTCCACCCCAACTCTATGAGAATTTCATCAATCTTAATGACACTACACCTGAGGCAAAATTTATCAGGGAACATTCTATCTTCAAAGCTTCAAGGCATTCTGTGATTGTGAAATGTAAAGTGTAGGTAGAAGACAGCCTTCTGAGAGATTACTCTCTGTCCTTTGGCTTTTAAAATAGAATAAACCAAGTATCATCGTAGTATGCCTCTTATTAGTGACGTTGTATTTGTTTTTCATTACAATGGCAAGCAACTTCAGATTCAGAATTTCTTGGTGGAATAAGTTGTATTGCAAAATACGTAAAATACAACTCAAAATGACTTAAATAATCAAGGAAATTTATTGTCCCAAATAACAAAAATGTCCAATATTACCAAGCAATTCCATCAAGAATTGACCCAGTGACTTAATGATTTCACCAAGAATCTGACTTCATTTTTTTCTGTAATTCTTTCATTTTAGAATGTAGTTTTTATCCTAAAACTGCTCACTTCCCCCAATCACAACCTAATGTAGTCAAAATATGGCTGCCAGGAGATCATGGAAGGAACATTATTTTAATTTCTATCCAGCTAGAAAAGGCATCACTTTTATCTGGTAATTTTTTGCAATCCAATATTCTAAGATTCACTCTGATTGGATTTACCAAGTCAGATAGCACCCCTAAATCTATTGCTGGAGCCAAAGAAATGGAACACTTTTTTATTCAGTTTAAGTTATGTGCTTTACATTCTCAATATGGAGTTAGATTCCACAGAATGAAGAGAAAATTAGGGGAGTATGAAAATCTTAACAATATTGAGTCATCTAGTGAATGATCTTTAAGTATTCAGTTGTTTGGCTGATACTGCTTTTCTCTCAGAAATGGTTTGCTTTGTTTCCACTTTAGAAGTCTAGAACATCTTTTATTGAGTTATTCCTAGGTATTCTGTATCTTTGGCATTATTGTAAACAATACTGCTTTTTACTTTCAACTCTGTTTTTTGTTGTTAGAAGTTAACATTGTAATTTATTTTATATAATAACCTTGTATCCAGAAGCACTGTTAATTAAGTGATAGCTTTCAATAATTTTAATTTATTTAATAATATATGTTTAATTAATAATATTTATATAAATTCTTTTGGATTTTTTAATACACAAAATACGTCATTTTCAAATAAAGACAGCTTTAATGGTGCTTTTCAGTCTTTTTTTTTATTTTACTTTAGTTCTGTGGTACATGTGCAGATCATGAAGGATTGTTGCATAGGTACACATATGGCAATGTGGTTTGCTGCCTCCATCCCCCTGTCACCTACATCTGGCATTTCTCCCTATGTTATCCCTCTCCGACCTCCCCACCCCCCTGCTGTCACTCCCTTGGACCCCCCAACAGACCCCAGTGTGTGATGCTCCCCTCCCTGTGTCCATGTGTTCTCATTGTACAACACCTGCCTATGAGTGAAATCATGTGGCATTTGATTTTCTGTTCTTGATTCAGTTTGCTGAGAATGATGGTTTCCAGATTCATCCATCTCCCTACGAAGGACATGAACTCATTCTTTTTGATGGCTGCATAGTATTCCATGTTGTATATGTGCCACATTTTCCTTGTCCAGTCTATCGTCAATGGGCATTTGGGTTGGTTCCAGGTCTTTGCTATTGTCAACAGCGCCAGTGCCACTGTGAACATTCATGTGCATGTGTCCTTATAGTAGAATGGTTTATAGTCCTTGGGGTATATACCCAGTAATGGGATTGCTGGGTCAAATGGAATTTCTATTTCTAGGTCCTTGAGGAAGCACCGCACTGTCTTCCAAAATGGTTGAACTAGTTTACACTCCCACCAACAGTGTAAAAGTGTTCCTATTTCTCCACATCCTCTGCTGCGTCTGTTGTCTCCAGATTTCTAAATGATCGCCATTCTAACTGGCATGAGGTGGTATCTCAATGTGGTTTTGATTTGCATTTCTCTAATAAACACTGATGATGAGCATTTTTCATATGTTTGTTGTCCTCATATATGTCTTTTTTGGAAAAGTGTCTGTTCATATCCTTCACCCACTTTTGGATGGGTTTGTTTGCTTTTTCCTTCTAAATCTCTTTTAGTTCTTTGTAGATTCTGGATATTAGTCCTTTGTCAGATGGGTAGATTGCAAAAACGTTTTCCTATTCTGTTGGTTGCTGGTTCACTCTAATGATGGTTTCTTTTGCTGTACAGAAGCTCTGGAGTTTAATTAGGTCCCATTTGTCTATTTTGGCTTTTGTTGCCAATGCTTTTGGTGTTTTAGTCATGAAGTCTTTGCCTATGCCTATGCCCTGAATGGTTTTGCCTAGGTTTTCTTCTAGGGTTTTTATGGTGTTGGGTCTTATGGTTAAGTCTTTAATCCACCTGGAGTTAATTTTAACGTAAGATGTCAGGAAGGGGTATTTTTTAATATGCAACATAAGTCATTTACGAATAATGACAGCTTTACTGGTGCTTTTTAGTCTTTATAACCTTTTCCTTTTCCTGCTATTTTCTCCTGGATAGGAAAGCCAATACAAGATTAAGTAAAAATTATAAGAATGAGTACTTGTGTCTTTTGAGTTAATATGAACAATGTTGGGTATTTTACCTTTAAATATGATGATGACATTTTTATTGTAGATGAATAACAGATTATATAAATTTCATTTACTGAGAGATTGCATTTTGAAGAAATATTGAACTTTAAAAAGTGCCTTTTCCTCATTTGTTGAAAAGTGTGGAAATTTTTTTTTAAAAACACAACTTATTAAAACACTCTTCTTAGTATTTGTCAATTTTATAATAATTGGTATATTGACATACGGTTTTTTAAAACATCTTATCTATAAATGTCCTTAATACCTGTAGCAATTACCCTGTTTTATTCACAGTAAATAAGGGATATTACCACACAAAATTTATTTATTCACAAAATCTCTTTTGTCCTGAATGAAAGAAAAAAAGGAAACAATGTTTACATAGGTCTGTATTCTACATCTGCTTTCTATTTTATTAAGTTCTACTCTTAATTTTATTATTGGTTTTCTCCTATGTTCTTTGAGTTAGTCAACTTTTATTTACTTTCTTCTGTTGGAAAATTACATTATTAATGTTTCAATATTCTTGTAAATACATACATGTATGTACCTATAATGTATGCAAATATGTATGCATGCAAGTATATATTTAGAGATAATTTTTCCTCTAAGCACTAAGTTGGCCTCATAAGTCTTGATATGTTGTATTTCCTTGTTTTTTTTTTGTTTAATATTTTTAAAATTTCCATTGTGATTTATTTGACATTATTTATTAGTACTCCTTGATTTCCAAACATTTCAGAACTTCTAATTATCCTTCTGTTATTGATTTCTAGTTTTCTCTTATTAATTACTGGTTTAAAGTCCCTGAAGTAATCAAGTCTATATTATGCAAATTGTTTGAAATGAAAATTATGTGTACCCTGCAGTTGCTTTCACAGTGACTACACACACACACACACACACACACACACACACACAAATACACATACACTTGCATTCACAGGCATACATGTATATGTGTTTAATTAATTCAAGTGGGTGAACTGTGTTGTTCAAGGCAGACATAATGTTCACTGTTTTATTCTCAGTGCTTGCCATGGAAATAGACATAGAATAAAATGAGTTTGTCTGACACTGTATTTTTTTGGAAAAGTTTAATGCTGCATCCAAAAGAAAATGAGTTTCAAGTTTTGCAAAAAGATTTCAAAATGGGCATTTGAATTCCAAGAAATGAAAGAATTTAGGAAAAAAATAATTATAACCATAAGAGTTTTGATTAAAAGGAATTCAGATATTAGCTGAACACTATTTGCTATCTAGAAAATGTATTTTTAATTGTCTATGCATATTCTAGAGTTATTTTAAAAATAAAAATTGAAACATGCCTTTTTAACTTACAATAATTTTCAGTTTCAAATTTAGTATACACAGAAATTACAATCTACATAATTAATTTTCAAATCTTACATGAGCAATGCGTTTAACGGCATCGAGGTATATTAGTAGAGTAGGTCCACTAGGTCATTTGCATCTCCCCTCCTTAACACATGATAATGTGTCTGGAAGCTTCTATTGTTCCTATCTTAAATTCTTCCCATGAGGCCTGCCTTGAAAGCTATTGGCAAATTATTTTTTTCAGAGGAATATCAGAAATAAAATTCTAGAAGGATGAAAATCATCAGACAAGAATTAATGGCTCTTACAAAATGTTTTCCTTTCTTTGGCTTCTATGTAATTTGAAGGCCCTTCCAGAATTGTTTTAGACAATGTAATTTTCTATATAGATAAAATAGATAATTACTTCTATTCCCTCTAGCCAGTCCTCTGTGCTTAATTTGTCTACTTCAAAATTTGGTACAGAAAACATTTTAAAGTTTCTACTAAGCTTTTCATTCCCTGGGAAAAAAATCTTAAAAGTCTAGAAAAACAAGTATCTCTAAATAGTTGTACACATGCTTTTGTAGATTAAGAAATCTGTGAACTAACACAGGATTCAGGGATTTAAATGTTGATCTCAGTTCAAAGTTTGTTAACAACACCCTAAAACTTAATTTTCTAATGTTTCTAGAAGTATAATAGCATTTTTAAGGTTCTACAGAATTTATTCCTTTTTTCTTGTTGACAAGTGTTTAGAATTCACAGTTGTTATTACCCATAAAATAGATTAGAAAATGTTATAAAATTTAAAGCTATTTAAAGAACTGTAGAATTTATCAAATCCAAAGTTCTTTTACAGGTAAGAAAACTGATATCCAGCAGGTTTTCAGGACTTAGCAAAATGTTATTTGACAGGGCCAACTATGAAACTATGGTTTCTTGATTTTAAAAATCATTTGGATTTCTCAGACACCAACTTAAAACTCCCATTTCATGTGAGTGATTTCTAATTCCCATGTAACTTAGGGAATTAGAAATCATTTCCTAAATTCCACAAATTGTGCTAAACTGTGTGAGGCTCATGTGCCTTAAGCATCTACCACTCCCAAGGTTATTGTTTAGCCATCTTTACCACAACTTGCAGAGCAATGACTATTTTACACATCATTGTATCCTCAGTACTATTAACCTACTCACAAAACAGGAGCTCTGTAAATATTTAAAAAATAAATGAATACATTCAAGAGACAATGAAAAAAACCAAGTAGGCTTACTTACACGTGCTAAATTGTAATCACTAAAATATGAAACAATACAAATTTCGTTTTACTGAAGAATATCTAAACAAACTGGTACATTCATGCAAAGGAATAATGCATTAAAATGCAAAGAACTAATGTGCACGACTACATTAATGAACCACAAATGAACTACTCTAAGTGAAATAATACAGATATAAAAGGTGACATACAATACCACTGATATGACATTTCTTGAAAAAAAAAACAAACTATAGGAACAGAAAATAGATAAATGATTTTTAATTGCTGGTAGTGGGAAACAGTGGTTAACTGAAAAAAAAGGCAAGCAAGGGGAAATTTTTTTATGTGACTAGCAATTTTAATGTTGATTATAGTGGTGATTGCACTATTTTATGCATTTGCCAAAATTTGCAGTTATATGCACAAAAATGGGATGAATTTACTCTATGAAAATGGTTCTTCAATGTAATATGTAAAATATGATTTTATTTATAAAATAAAATATAAAATTGGTTATTTTACTAAGTTGCTTTACGATTTTTATTTGGATGCCATAGTAAAAAATATTATTTAGTAATTATCCTGATTATTAACTAAATTTTAAATTAAATCAATAATTACTACTGTGTTAAAATTTAAGTTTTTTTGTTTTGCTTGTATATCAGTCAGAGCTCATCAAAAAAAAAAAAAAAGAAAATTGTAAGGAGATATGGTAAGAGATTTATTACATGAAGTTATGTAGCTGGCCACACAAGTCCAAATCCATGGGTACAGCAAAGCTGGAAAGCTCAGGCACGGGCTAAAGTTGCTGTCCACAGGCAGAATTTATACTTCATTAGGGACACCTCAGCTCTGTTTTTGAGGTCTTTAAACTGATTGAATCAGGCCCACTCAGATTATCTGAGGTAATTTATTTTATTAAACTGAATTTGACAGTTATGCCCTTGATACTCACAGGCAAAATTCAATGGTTCAGTTTGTTATTATGAGACAGTAACAATTCTCAGGACCTTTAAACAAATGTGTTGAGCCTTAATCTTTTAGCTACAAGGTTTTATGCTAGAAAGTGTACATCTTTAAAACCCTGTTTCAGAGATTCTTTTCCAATCGTAAAACTATCAGGCTAAGTAACTTCTGAAAAGTTAAAAACTCTCCTAAATATACGTAAAGTAATGAAGAAAACTAATCACTCTTCAAGGTAAACTTACCTTGTACACAAGTAGTTCTATGAATTTTTAATATCATGTCTATAAGCAGTCTAGTATGTTTAAGAAAACTCCTCTATAACTTAAAATGACTGTTATATTTTTTTAAGTTTAATATGAAAGTTAAATAGAACAGTAAAATGAAAATTAAATAAACAATAAAACCTATGTATGTTTATAAAAGCCAATATAATTCTTAATTTATTTAAAGACTTGGATATAAGGATACTGATAAAGAGTTCTCTTTCATAAGATTCTGTCAATAATAGGGAACAAGAAAAAATTGCAATAAAATTGAATCTATATCTCCTTTAATCAAATATAAATGCCGGGCGCAGTGGCTCACGCCTGTAATCTCAGCACTTTGGGAGGCCAAGTCGGGTGGTTCACGAGGTCAGGAGTTCAAGACCAGCCTGGCCAAGATATAAAATGGTGAAACTTTGTCTGGCCAAGGTGGTGAAACCTTGTCTTTACTTAAAATACAAAAATTAGCCTGGCATGGAGGTGGGCGCCTGTAATCCCAGCTACTCGGGAAGCTGAGGTGAAAATTGCTTGAACCTGGGAAGTGGAGGAGGTTGCAGTGAGCTGAGATTGCGCCACTGCACTCCAGCCTGGGTGACAGGGTAAGACTGTCTCAAAAAAAAAAAAAAAAAAAAAAAATCAAAGATTGAATTTATTTCAAAAACATCCAAAGAGCAGGAAAAGAGAGTTCTATTCTCATTTCTATCATTAAATTTGCTTTCTTTCCCCAAATTAAGGGTGGGTCTGCCTCTCCCAGTTCACTGACTCAAATGTTAATCTCCTTTGGCAACACCCTTACAGACACACCCAGAACAATATTTTGCATACTTTAATCCAATCAAGTTGACATTTACTATTAACCATCACAAGTGATAATTTTAGGGTCACATCTCAAGACAAACAATTTATCTAGACTCATGTCTTATTTATAATGTCCTCACTAATGTTTGCACTTTTTAAATATATCATATTTATCATGTTTTACTATGAAATAGAAATTTTGCCAAACCTTCCAACAAAACTGATGCTCAAGGAAGATGTGCCAACTTTATCCAATATCTTTTCATATCCTTAAAACTATTCACAGCTTTATTCAGAAAAAAACAGCTTTATACATTTTTATTTAATTTTTCCTGTGTGAGTTCCTTACAGATAAAATGTTTTTGTAAAATTATGTGTTCCATTATAGTATATGCTTTTGATGATCAGTCTTCTGAAGTCCTAATTGTTCCAAAGTAACTATTATTTGAGAATAGTGTCAAATGCTATAAAACTCAATAGAAATGAATATTCATAACACCTGTTCCTGTTCCTCTTACCATGACCACCATGCCCCAACCTATCTCCACTCCCACAAATACACATATGTTAGCCACTCCAGTACAATGACATTGCATTAAAAAAAAAAGATTTATCCTTTCAGCTCTAATGCATAAAGAGCACAAAGTTCCCACAACCAAGTTTACTAAATGGTTCAGATGGGCAAAGTAGAAAGATTTTTAAAATTAGGCATTTCTTAGAACCATGAGATAAATAAGGTTGCAAGAAAAATCATGACTGAAACTTGGAGAAAGAGATGCATTCAGAGTCTTAGCTGAGATCTGCTTAGTTGGAGAAGAAGCCAGTGGAACCATAAAGAGGTAGCTATACTTAAATGTTAATTGTCACAAACCACAGGAGGCTGAGCATAGACTAGCACGAGAATGAGAAACTTCTGGGGCATAGAATTTTAGGGAGAACCATCACACTTTTGTGGGCTTTACCTCCAGTATGTCCATCCATTTCTCAAGGTGGATCTGAGAAAGATTTCCTTATGGAATTTGCATGTGGAGGAAAAGAGTAATAATTGTAAAATGCATTCAGAGCCCTCTCTGTAATAAAGGTCTAAACTCTATGGTAAAGACTCTAACAAATCCTTATGTTATCTAAGGAAGGACATGCCTCTCACTACAGACATCTCTTGCCTTCCAATTTTACCTAAGTGGTGAACACTAATTTCAAGAAAATGGATTGAGAACACTACAGCCAAGTAAGGGAATGGGAGAGAGAGAAGAAAGAAAAGCTGTATCACAGGAGAGAAAATTGTGAAGGTCAAATGCTTATAAAATGGGTCCACTAAGACTGAGGTTTAATTGAAAAAGTGTAGAAATCTTCTGTTATATACCTTACCACCATACAAACAGTGAGTGCTACAGCATAATAACAATGAGTTATAGCTAAAAGAAGTGCAAGATACAGACTATCTCAGAGAAAGAGTACTTAGGGAACCCTAAAATGAAGAGGGGAAATAAAACTAAGGAAACTGGAGAAATTTTAATTCACCAGCAATTTTAGCTACAGCAAACATTAAACACAGTCTGATTCCTATCCATATTAACATAAAAACTAAAGGTCAATTCACCTCAGTTTCCATTACCTGACATTATTTATGACTAAAAATTGCCACCTGTCTTCATTTTAACAAAAATGAAATTATAAGCCATGGCAAAAATAAAAAAAAGTACACTCTGAATAAATCAAGCAATCATCAGGAAAAGACTCAGATATGGTACCCTGCTATGAAGAACTATTTCAGCCTGTGTAACTTAAGGAGAAAAGAAGTTTAATTGACTCACAGTTCTTCAGGCTTAACAGAAGAATGACTGGGAGGCCTCAGGAAACTTACAATCATAGCAGAAGACAAAGAGAAAGCAAACACCTCTTCACAAGGCAGCATGAGAGAAAGGCAGAAGGGGGAAGTGCCACATACATTTATACCATCACACCTCACGGGAACTCACTCACTATCATAAGAACATTAAGGAGACACCCACCCCCATTATTACGTCACTTCTCACTAGGACCCTCCTCAAATTTGACATGAGATTTGGGTGGGGACACAAATCCAAACCATATCGCACAAATATTGGAATTATCAGAAAGGGAATTTAAAAGAACTATAATAAATATGTTAAGGGTTCTAGTGGAAAATAGACAACATGTGGCATAACTGATATAAGAAGAGATGGAAACCCTAGGAAATAATATAAAGAAAAAGACTAACAGAAATGAAGAATGCCTTTGATGTGGTCATTGGTAGACTAGACATACCTTATAAAATAATCAATGAATTTGAAGGAAGGTCATTGAAAAATTCCCAAGCTAAAGCATATGGAGAAAAAAATAATGAAACAATATATAACAAAACATCCAAGTACTTAGCACAACATCAAGAAGTGCAGCACAATATTACATTTGTAAGATAAATGTAATTGGAATACCAGAAAGAATAATGAGAACACAGAGCATAAGAAATATTTGAAGCAGTGATGTCTGAGGACATTCTAAAATTAATAATAGGTGCTGTATTAGTTTGTTCTCACACTGCTAATAAAGACATACCTGAGACTGGGTAATTTATAAAGGAAAGATATTTAATTGACTTACAGTTCAGCATGACTGGGGGGGGCCTCAGGAAACTTACAGTCATGGCAGAAGAGGAAGCAAACATATCCTTCTTTACATGTGTCAGGAAGGAGAATGAGAATGAAGCGGGAGAGAAGCCCCTTATAAAACCACCAGATCTTATCAGAACTCACTATCATGAGAATAGAAATGTAATTGCCCTCATGACTCAATTACCTCCCACAGGGTCTCTACTATGACATGTGGGGATTGTAGGAGCTACAATTGAAGGTGAGATTTGGATGGGGACACAGCCAAACAATATTAGACACCAAACCAAACCCCAGGTTCATGAACCTCAAAGAACATGACCAAACAGAATAAATAAAATAAACCAAACCAACAAGCCAACTTAGATGTATATTCAAACAGCAATAAAGCAATAATAAAAGCCTGGCTGGGCTTGGTGGCTCACACCTGTAATTCCAGCACTTTGGGAGGCAGAGGTTGGCAGACCACAGGGTCAGGAGATGGAGACCATCCTGGCCAACATGGTGAAAACCCGTCTCTACAAAAAATACAAAAAAATCAGTTGGGCATGGCAATGTATGCCTGTAATCCCAGCTACTCAGGAGGCTGAGGCAGGAGAATTGCTTGAACCCAGAAGGTGGAGGTTGCAGTGAGCCAAGATTAATTACGTCACTGCACTCCAGCCTGGCCACAGAGCTGGACTCTATGTCAAAAAAAAAAAAAAATGTATATCTATATATATTTATATATAGATATAAGTTGGGGAGTGTGCTTACTTACAGTGGTACAAGATAAGAATTATAGTAGACTTTTCATGAGAAATTGCACAAGAAATAAGAAAGTGAAGTGAAAGTCCAGGTGCAGTGGCTTATGCCTTTAATCCCAACACTTTGGGAGGAAAAGGGTGGCAGAGCGTTTGAACTCATGAGTTCAAGACCAGCTTGTGCAATTTGGTAAAACCTTGTCTCTATATATATATATATATATATATATATATATATATATATATATATGGTACACTGATAGTCTCAGCTACTCAGGAGGCTTAGATGGGAAGACCGTTTGAGTCCATTCCCTTATAAAGTCAAAATACAGGAGGCAAAATGACTGAATTGAAAAAAGAAAAAAAATCCACTCTTACAGTTGTAGACTTCAAAACCCTTGTTCCAGTAATTGATCGATCAAGCAGACAGAAAATCAGTAAAGATATTCAAGGATGGAAAGTGGAAGGAAGGTGAGGATTGAAAAAGACATTTTTGAGTACTATGTTTATTACCTGGGTGATGAAATAATCTGTACACCAAATCCCTGGTGACACACAACTTACCTATATAAGAAACTCAGCACATGTACCACTTGAACCTAAAATATAAATTTGGAAGAAAAAAGCAAAAGTGAAATCAAGGTGTTGGTAAGGCCATGCTATCTCTGAAGCCTCTAAAGAAGGATCCTTTCTTGCCACTTCTAGCATCTTGCAGCCACAGAAGTTTCTTGGTTTGTAGATGCATGACTGTAATCTCTGCCTCCACCTTCATATGGCATCACCTCTGTCATTTGTGTCAAGTTTTCTGTTTGCATAAGGATATCAGTCATATTGAATTAGAGTCCACTCTAATAAACGACCTTAACTTGAATAAAAAAAAAGATATAGTAAGACTAGAATAGCACTATCCATCAACTTGAATTAATTTATATTTATTGAATAATACAAGGTATTTACCCAGTTGAGTTGAAATCTATGTCAACACAAAGACCTGCATCAGAATTTTATAACACCTTTATTCATAATTACCAAAAATTGGAAACAATCAGGATGTCCTTTGATAGGTAAATGGATAATTTTGATATGTCTATACAATGGAATACTATCTAGTGATAACAATAAACTATTAATCCATGCAAATATATGAATTAATCTTAAATACATACGGAAAGATGAAATAAGCCAGTCAAAAAAGGCTATGCCCTCTATGATTCCATTTATCTGACATTCAGGAAAATACAAAGTACAGAGAAAATGAACAGATCAGTGTTTTTCAGGGGTTTAGGTAGGATGAGATTGGAATAGGTGAAGCACAGTGGATTCTTTAAGATGATGAAACTGTGCTGTGTGTTACTATTGTGTTGGATACATAGCAATATAAAATGTTAACCTAATGTATGAAATTCACAGCACAAAGTGTTAATATATGAAATCTAAAAAGTCATTTAGAAGTTTGGAGATCAAAGGAAGAAATGGGGAATGTAATAAAGGAATATATTTGTATTATAAATATATTAAAATCCTTCCTAAATCATGTGGGTAAATAGATGCTTACCTTAGTAACTTTGGAAATAAATTGATTATGGAAAAGTAAGGACAATATTAACTATGAAGGACTTTAAAACCCTTATTCCCGTAATTGATAGATCAAGCAGAGAGAAATCAGTAAAGCTATATAAGTGAACACTTTATTTTAATTAATAAAGTTATTTTCTATTTGGATAAGTTTAACAAACTTGAAACGGTGATTGTCTTTGTCTATCACTATAGACTCAATGTTACTATAAAGGAATATCTGAGATTGAGTAATTTATAAAGAAAAAGAGATTTATTTAGCTCATAGCCTTGCAGATTGTACAGAAGGCAAAGTGGAGCCAGTGGGTACAGAAATCACTTGGTGATAAAGAAAGTAAAAGAGAGAAAAGGTGGATGTGCCAGGCTCTTTTTTACAACCAGCTGTCAGGGGAACTAATAGAATGAGAAGTCACTCACCCATAAGAGAGGGCATTAGTGAGGAATGTGCCCCTATGACACAGACACCTCCCATTAGTCCCCACCTCCAACAATATGATCAAATATTTTATTTATTTATTTATTATTATTATTATTTATTTATTTATTTTATTTTACTTTAGGCGCATACTATATCTGCTGTGGCAATTTCTCAAGGATCAAATCTTTGGGTAACACACATCCAAACCATAGCAAATATATATTTACAGTGGAATTTTAAAAATAAGTAAATGGATGGCAAGTGTTAGGGATTAGATTTCTTATTGTTGAAGTGAGAGGTTACATATGAGCAATGGATTAGAATTGGAGTCATCAGTATAAACTCAAGTTTAATTTAAATATAGATACTTAAATGTAGATACTGATTGTTTTATATAGAAATAATCATGCACATATGTATATACGTGAGTTAATATATGGACATATATTTCCTTGCTGTCAGCTCAGAGGACCTAAATGCCATGACATCCCAGTAACAAAGAGCATGCCTAGTATTCAGAACTTGCATTCTAATACCATCCTCCAATAAAGTATCCAGAGTTCTTGGAGTAGTGGCTGATTCTGGGTTTGCTGATCCTAGAACTTTTTCAAGTGTCAAAAAGGAAGGAAGTGTTTCAAAAAAATCTCCTCAAAACCCAGAATGATGGATGTATGTTAAAGGGACAGAGGAGCCAACTAAAAGAGCTCCTATAAGCCAATGCTGAAATAATAGGCCTAATGCATATAATGTAGTATTGGATTGCAGCCAAAGTATAAAACAAATATTCACACTTTTATTAAAATATGATTGAATAACTAAGTAAACAGGAAAGAATGGATAAAAATCCCATGCCAAAGAATTCCAAATAATTTGTATAGAAAATCCTTACTCAAGGAAATATAGCACAATTCCCATTGCTTGAATGTTGGCTGCTCATGGTGACATCCTTCTAAAGAGTACAGTATGGAAAGGAGTATCTTAGAGTGGAGAAACTTGAAAAACAATACCTAAAGCAGGTGACCAAGATTAACACTAATAGTAATAATTCATATTGATAGCATGTTCTCTTAATAAAAAATGTGACTAAAATGTCATCTATCCTTGTGATCTGCCTGCCCAAAACCCGTATTTCAAGGCTAATCATCACAAATGTGTCAAACAAATCTTGACTGAAAATATTCTACAAAAACCTGACCCAAATAAGCAACTGGTAGAGCCCAAAGGAGGTTAAAGAGACATGAAAACTACATGTAATATGGTATCCTGAGTGGAAACTTGAAATAATTTTTTAAAAAATATGTACAAAACCAATGAAATCTGAATGATGTGAACTTTCATAATAATGTATTAGTATTTGTTAATTAATTGAGAACAATGTAATCTAAAATGCTAACATAAATAAGCTAGATATGCATTATATGGGAACTCTGGAGTATCTTCATGACTTTTCTTTAAATTATCTGTTCTAAAACTTAAAAGTTTACTTAAAATATGAAGTTTCCTGTCCACCTATGAAAGCCTTTAGTTTTGTTCTTTTAAAATAACAGGTCAGCAGATTTGAAGAGAATAGAAGTAATATAAACATGCTCATTTTGAATTGACAGTAGACTCAAGAGAAAAGCATAGGAAAAAAGAATAGTTCCACTTTTTATCAATATACATTTTTCATGCTTCATCCAAACTGTTTATATCTTACAATGCAGCTCTCAATTAGGTCCAGAACAAACAGCCCTAAGTTGTCATTGTAACAGAGCATAGTAATTGATATTTGTAAAGACAATTTTACATTTATTGGCATACCAGATTTTATTAAAATACTCTGTTTACTAAGTCAGTGAGGTACGTAATATATTTAAAATTAATGAGTTTTTAAAATTTTAAGGTTATTGAAAATTCGCTTAGCTAGAACACTTAAATCCCTAATAATGGCAGGCAAATTATTTCTTAACTGTATGGTAAATTATATGTTCTGAATTCCATAACAGCAATTAGACTATATATGAATGATGTTTCCATTAGCAAATCTCCTAGGGATGAATCTGCATTATATGAAAAGTATATTCTCATTTGACCTTTTGATGCAATATATGTTTGATTTCTAATATTAAACTGTCTTGTATTTCTAGCTTAATAAATGGCTCATTTTGCCCTTGCATAAATAAAATTGTTTTCTGTTGCCATTTTGCATGAATGATTTGTCTTGGTATGGAAACATTGCATAAAAACATTTTTCCTTTAAGAAAACAATAACTTCTGAGGGGTTTATGCAGCACTGCAAAATCATTGAGGATTCCACTCCACCTTTTTGTAGAGTGATATTATTTGTAGGATACTTGTAGATACTTTCCTTTTTCATTCTGGAAAATTCAAAATTGTTTTTCACCAGTTTAATCGTGGTTAAGTTACTAGTTTAGACTATATCATAGGCAATATAACTACAATTTTTTAACCCAACTCTAGGATTCAAAATTGATTTTATATACCTCTATGCAACCCTGTGTTTCAATTTTTTGTAACATTTTGTATCAATTTCTTCTTTATTCTTCTTTATTGTGTGTGTTTTAATGAGAAGTCCAAGGGGAATATTCAAGGACTTCCAGCATACTTACAAGTATTAATTTTGTACCATCTTGAGTATTAATGTTCATCTACTACTTGTGACTCTAGAATAGAACATTGTAGGAAATTGGCTGACTCTTCAAAGCACTTCTGTTGACCTAGAAGTCATAATACTGACATGGATCTTAGAACTAATGCATAATTCTTTCCACAGCTTTTGCATCTATTGCATTTGCATGTCAAATGCAGTTTGGATTTCAGCTACCTGCTCCGTGGTAGCTTGGACCTTCGTTCTGTTCTTTATTCTGCCTACTCCTGCTTTTATTATTTGTGTGTTTATGTATGTGTATGTGTGTTATCTGATGATACAATGTTATTTTAGTTTAAAATTTTAATTTACATCTCTTAATTGACATCTAGAATACTTCTGTTTTATTATTATTGCATTTTAGGTTTTGGGGTACATGTGAAGAACATGCAAGATTGTTGCATAGGTACACACATGGCAGTGTGATTTGCTGCCTTCCTCCCCATCACCTATATCTGGCATTTATCCCCATGCTCTCTCTCCCCACCTCCCCACCCCTGACTGTCCCTCCCGTATTTCCCCCTGACAGACCCCAGTGTGTGATGCTCCCCTCCCTGTGTCCATGTGTTCTCATTGTTCAACAGCCACCTATGAGTGAGAACATGTGGTGTTTGATTTTCTGTTCTTGTGTCAGTTTGCTGAGAATGATGGTTTCCAGATTCATCCATGTCCCTACAAAGGACACGAGCTCACCGTTTTTTATGGCTGCATAGTATTCCATGGTGTATATGTGCCACCTTTTCCCTGTCCATTCTATCATCAATGGGCATTTGGGTTGGTTCCAGGTCTTTGCTATTGTAAACAGTGCTGCAATGAACATTTGTGTGCATGTGTCCTTATAATAGAATGATTTATAATCCTTTGGATGTATGCCCAGTTATGGGATTGCTGGGTCAAATGGAGTTTCTATTTCTAGGTCCTTGAGGAATCGCCACACTGTCTTCCACAATGGTTGAATTAATTTACACTGCCACCAACAGTGTAAAAATGTTCCTATTTCTCCACACCCTCCCCAGCATCTGTTGTCTCCACATTTTTTTTCTTTTTTTTTGAGACGGAGTTTTGCTCTTGTTACCCAGGCTGGAGTGCAATGGCTCTATCTCGGCTCATCGCAACCTCCGCCTCCTGGGTTCAAGCAATTCTCCTGCCTCGGCCTCCCGAGTAGCTGGGACTACAGGCATGCGCCATCATGCCCAGCTAATTTTTTTTGTATTTTTAGTAGAGATGGGGTTTAACCATGTTGACCAGTATGGTCTCGATCTCTTGACCTTGTGATCCACCTGCCTCGGCCTCCCAAAGTACTGGGATTATAGGCATGAGCCACCGCGCCTGGCCTCCAGATTTTTTAATGATCGCCATTCTACCTGGCATGTGATGGTATCTCAATGTAGTTTTGATTTGCATTTCTCTAATGACCAGTGATGATGAGCATTTTTTCATATGTTTGTTGGCCTCATATAGAATACTTCTGTTTTTTAATCTTTTCAATGAATGGCTCTGCCAACTTAGATATGTACTACTATAGCATTCATTCTCATTAGCAACAACACTTCTGTACTGTTTAACAGCAAACTGAATGTCACTACTTTATTATTACAAGTGATTATTTTCATACTTACTTATGTTGAGCAGCTGAATTTGTTTTGATCAAAGAATCTTAATATTCAGTACCAGAGATAATAATTTAGATTATTTTCTTAGTCCTTTAGCAATATTTTTCCTCTAACTTTGAAAATGTTCAAAGATCAAACATCTCTTTTTTAAAAATCTGGTTATCATTTCAGTATATTGCTGCCTCCATTCAGAAAAAGTTTGGCTACCAATTCAAAAATTGAATGCTACAAGCCACCTCCTACTTGTTAGCTAAAAGTCCAATATTTCGCAGGTTTCACAGTTCTACCTATTTCTAAGAATCCAAAGATATGTTTACATATTTTATAAACAAGAATTCTAGTTCAAATACTACTGCTTAATGTAGCATGAGTATCTCCAATTCATCCTTTCAGACTAAACTACAACTACCGATAAATGGACAGTACTTCCCTTTTGTCTCAATTGCCTATTGCTTATCTCAATAGCCACCGATACCCCTGCTATTGCCTGATGTAGCTGAAGGAGCTGGATGCTTGCACAAAATACCCTGCTAAGAGTTGAGGAAAGAAGCAGTCTCAAAGAATCTCCTATTCTCCCTAGCCTATTCCCTTGCTGGCCACCACCTTTATCTCTGGCAGCTGCCTGCTGGTATGGATGTATCTTCTTCGGGTTGGCCATCATTCCTCTCAGTGTCACAAACATAAAGAGCAAAGCGCATCAATAATATGTAGCTCCAAATTTATAAAAATCTTTGTATTTATATTCATAATCCTATTTACTTAAAGTACACCTGTGACCCCCAAGTTGTCAAATTTGGTCTTGGAGCCAGTATCACTGTGCTTTGATGTATTTTAAATCTGACCTTCTGATTGAAACTTTTAAGTTAGTGAGTTACATGGAGACTTAGGTATTATTATTATTTCAATCCAACTATTCAAAACGGTTATAATAATTATATATGTTTCCTATATTTTAATTTTAATACAGAGTGGAAGAATAATGAGTTTTCCAGGCCTCCTTTTACAAGATGTCTGGACAGCAACTATGCAAACATATAGGTATAAATGCATATTAAAGATTTTACCCAACTCCATTATGTGGCATCGTATTCATTCACGGAATGAGAACTTTTCATAATGGGGCTTGCAATCAAGGATAAGCAGAGTTAATACATATCTCTGTCACAAAATATATCCCAGTCAAAATGGTATCTCTAAAATCAAATAAGGAATATTAGAATATGGGCTGGATGCAGTGGCTCACTCCTGTAATCCAAGCACTTTGGGTGGCAGAGGCCTCAGAATCACTTGAACCCAGGAGTTAAAATCAGCCTGGGGAACATAGCAAGACCGGTCTCTACAAATAATAATAATAATAAAGATTAGCATGGTGGCATGTACCTGGGTTCTCAGTTACTCAAGAGGCTGAGGTGGGAAGGTCACTTAAGCCCAGGTAGTCAGGACTGTTGTGTTCACACCATTGCACTCCAGCCTGAGAGGCAGAGTGAGCCTCTCTCTCTCTTTCTCTCTCTCTCTCTCTCTCTCGCATATATACATATCAACGGGCCTTAAGTCTTAAGACTTAAGAAGAATGAAAAAAAAATCAGTCTCCCACACATATGTATCCCTAAAATAAAATTTCTCAACAATTTAGAAACTTTATTAGGGTTGCCCACCAATATTAATTCTCTTTTCTTTCTTTAAAATGCATCTGTTCAATTTCAGGTGGATACATAGCCAAGCACTACATATCGAAGTCTCCTGTTGCAGCTTTGAGTGGCTATATGTCAAGGTTATGGCAAACTAAAATAGAGCAGAGAATGAATGGTCCCGTGTAACTTCACAGCTTTTCTTTTAAGGAGCCTTTCTCTTGAAGAGCAATACCCTCCACTTTCTCTTATCACCATTGAATTGGCTAAAACATGTATGCAATGATGGAGGCAAGAGCAAGGTCCTCGATTACTAGATGGAAGCGTCACATTGAACATGGCAGAACAGCAAGATCCTGGGTCGCTGGCACCATTTGGACTCCATATCATGTGCCCTGACTGGCATAGATAAGTAAAATAAGCTATGTTCCTTAAGCTTTTGTTGTCTGGGAGTATTTTTAGAGAATCTGGTATTTATTTTCACCGATGTACTAAGGGAGCCTAATTTCCTTCATGTCATATTGTTTATGAATACAGAGCCAGCATATTTGTGGAACTGGAATTAAAATCAAAAGGTAAGCCATGGGGGAAAGTATTTTTATAATATGTTTGCTTTTTCAAACATTTGCTTTAATATCCTGAAACTTAGGCAGTCAATAAGAATTACTGAGCACAGTCCAAGGACTAAGGCCTTACACTACAGGGCCCTGGGGAATGCAATGATGGGCACACCAGCCAAGGTCACTGCCTTTAAGGTGCCTTCATTGTTGTTAGGGTACTAAAACAAATAAACAGATAAAATTAAAAATTAAGTTCATTGAATGCATTCTAAATAAGTCAATTTAAATTGGCATAAAGATTTCTGAATTTCTTTGAAAAGATCAGTGTTACTTTAGTCTCCACTTAAAATTATTAAAAAATATTCTCATTTGAGGATTTATGACCCCCTTCACTCAATCTCCGTCATCCTTCCCTCAAAACTATCCAAGTTAATGTTGACAGTGTTAGCCACTGTTAAGTGTTTGTTGTATATCCAATCTTTCTTTCTTCTATGATTTTTAAAATCCATCTGCTTATATGTTTAAAAATACATACCTAACTTATTTATACCAAAATTAGATGATACCATAGTAATTGGTCTTGATATCCTTACATGAAAATCCTTATTATTTATTTATTTATTATTTTTTGAGATGGGGGTCTTGCTATGTTGCCCAGTGTGGTCTTAAATTCCTGATCACCGCTAATCCTCCTACCTCAGCCTCTCAAAGTCCTGGGATTACAGGTGTGAGCTACAGGTACCCAGCCAAAATCCTTCATAATAGAGCCATATGTAGGTTTTAACAATTTATCTCTGGTATAACATTGCATAAATGTACAGTAATTTTTACTAGTTATTTTTCATGGTGTATATTGGTATATGTCAAATTTAAATATTATAATAAACATTCTGTGGTGAACATGTCTATGCTCATATTTTTATCTTTTCATGATATTATTTCTGTGTAATAGTTTGCAAGAAGTAAAATTGCTGAGTCATGGGATATGTGCTTTTTAAAAATGTTTTATAAATAAAATCAAGTTACTTTTCAAATATTATTATCAATTTATGCCACCACTACTGTTGTAAAAAAGCATGTTTTTTGGTTATTTGGTTTTCTGTTCCTATGTTACTATGTATATATCCAAAAGAAAACAAATCATTCTACCAAAAATACCCATGCACTTGTATGTTAATCATAGCACTATTTATAATATCAAAGACACAGAAACAACCTAGGTGCCCATCCACAGTGGATTGGGTAAGGAAATGTTATACAATACATCATGGCATACTATAGTATGTAGTTTTCAGTCTATTTTTGTTTGGCCAGTGTAACAGAAAAAATAACAGATCAACACCATCTCACGTTTATTGGCTACTCATATTATTTTTTAAATTGTTCCTTTATAGATTTTTGCTTATTTTTCCCAAAATTTGGCTTTATGCATTTTTCTCTTATGTTGCTTTTTGCAGAAATACTTTTGACTGTTAAGTTTTCATCGATTGCACTCTTCAGTGTATTTAGTCTTAAATTTTACATGATATTTGTAGAAACATCAATATTACAGTTTCTGTTTCTATTTAATTCTGCTATCTTACCCATTTGTTTACTTTTAACTTTTCTGTCATTATAGATCTAGCAATATCTTTTGTTAGATTTCCTATTCTGAGTACCACCTTTTATGGAATAATTAAATTATTTCCATTCATTTTGATAACACATACACTTATCATATACCTATTTTTTCAATTTTTACTAGGTTTTATATTTTCACTATTTCTCATATTCTCATTTTTTGCTAGATCAAATCAATTTATTATTTTCCTAGATTTTTATAGTTAATAATTTTTTCTTTATGTAAAAAAGTCACATAAAATATGAACATATGCTGAAAATATTTCAGAAAAATAATTAACCTTAATTTTACTCTTGCAAGGTTTATCTATAAATATTTTGTTACAATACTTTTTTGTATAATTTCAACTTTATTTTAGATTCAGGGGGTATGAGGGCAGGTTTGTTGCACAATGCTGACATTTAGGGTACAAATGATCCCATTACTCAGGTACTGAGCATAGAACCCCAAAGGTAGTTTTGCAACTATTCCCTTTTCCCTCCCTTATCCCTTTAGTAGTCCTCAATGTCTATTGTTGCCATCTTTATTTTCATGAGTAGTAAATGTTTAGTTTCTACTAATAAGTGAGAAGATGCAATATTTGGTTTTCCGTTCCTGCATCATTTCACTTAGGACGATGCTCTCCAGCTGCATTCGTGTTGCTACAAAGAACATTATTTTGTTCTTTTTTATAGCTGTATAGTATGCCATGATGTATATGTATAACATTTCCTTATCCAATCCATGTGGATGGGCACCTAGGTTGATTCTATGTCTTTGATATTATAAATAATGCTATGATTAACATACAAGTGCATGGGTATTTTTGGTAGAAGGGTTTTTTTTCTTTTGGTTATATACACAGTAATTGTATTGCTGACTTGAATTCTAGTTCTAAGTTCTCTGAGAAATCTCTAAACTGCTTTCCATAGTGGCTGAACTAATTTGCATTTCCCCTAACAGTGTATAAGCATTCTCTTTTCTCTGCAGCCTTGCCAGAATTGTTTTTGTATATTTTTATTTAATGTGTTTATAATTTTATATCAGATCTAATTTTTAATATATAACTTGGAATAATATATCTTGTGTAATGTCTGTATTAAAACAAATATCTTTTCTTCCTCAATATTTATAACTAGAATTCAGAATCCTCATAAAAGAGTTAAAGCTTGAATATTATAGATGAAATCAGTTATATTAATCCAATTCATACTAAATTTAAATGAGGAATTTTATTATAAAGATTCAAAGATGTCATATAGAAATAACATATGATACCAAGTAGATCTTAAGAATATATCCTCAGGGACATTCTCCATTCTTGAGCTCTCAAGAAGAATACATTATAGAAACAATGCCCGTCAGTTCTTCCTGAGATTCTTAGAGTTCACATACAGAACTATTTCTACAAAATTTCTCTCATATGAATAGCACTGAAGCCTGGTTACTCAACTATGCTGCAGAATATTTTTTGTAAATTCTATGCAGTCATTATGGTATATTCTAGAGACTACTTTGTTAAAGTCACCAATGACTTCAAGATGGCCAAATTGATATCATTTATCTATCTCATTTTACTTAAAAATTACCAGTAGCATTCCTCACAGCTAGTTACTATTTCCTTAAACCAAATTTCTACATTGGAAGGATTTCTGAGGCATCTCATTTTCTTGGCTTTACAATCTTCTCCCAGGAGCTTCTTATCTATCTTCTATTTTAGCGGTTGGTCCACGGGTCAACCCTAATCTGTCCCGGGGCTCTTTATCCATCTGCATAAGCTCTCACATGATCTCATGCAGCCTTTGCTTATAAACGGCATTGATATGCCCATGGTGCCCAAGTGGGCTCTGATCTTCACTCCATATTTTATACCTGCACATCTCACTATCTCTATTTGCATATCTAAAACTAATCCAAATATTATAAACAATTTCCCCAATGTGTCCCCCTCTCCATCTTTATTAAACATCTTAGACACATTGTGTTCATTTCAGTATCTTCTTAATATTCTACCTGAGTTTACCTATCTCCTAGAATTCATTCTTTACATCCTAACTAGAGTGGTATTTGTATCTTCCTACCTCACATGCTTCCCTTTTCCCTTTGTTTTTAAACTGGAAACAATCTGTGTCTGTAGGTGCAGAAGGTGCCTGCATGTCAGCTTTATCTTCCCCCATACCAGCTTTCTCCTTCTCTTCTAGTTCTTTCTTCTCCCACTTACCTGACACTAAGAAACACATAATGACAAAATACATGCAACCTTACCTGTATGTATATCTGTTTTATTTTATTCTTTCACAAAAATATACAGTGCTTGTTTTTACACAAAACCAAATCCTCTTCTACTCTCTTGCTTGTAATATACATTTTTTATGTAATAAAAAAACTAAAACACTCCTACCTAATCAATGTGCATAAAATTTAACAAATGAAAGTCTATTAAATATAACATGATATAGGATATATCATAATTATGATATATACTATTTATGCAACCATTCCACTATTAATAATCGGTTCCTTTGTTTCTAGCTTTTTAATAATTTTAATGTTAAGCTAAGAATGTTGGCTTAATGTTACGTTAAGTATTCTTGTAAATATCAATTTATGCTGGTAATTTTAATCTACGTAACAAGTCCCAGGAATGCAATGGCTAGATAGAATGTTATGTGTGATTTTAATTTTAATAGCTATTAAAAAGTTTCATTCAAAAATGCATAAAATGCAGGAATGTCGTTATTTTTTATATTTTTCTCTTTATTCATAATCGTATATCTAAATTTTATTCCTTTTTGTAAATTAATTACATGTCATCCAATTGCACTGTTTTCTTTGGCAACATATTAGAAACGTAGCTTTTGTTCTCCAGTTCGCATTGCTTTGACATTTATCCCAAAGCTACGTATTAGAGTTGAAAAGTAAGGGGCAAAAATGCTTAAAAAATATCAGTGTCAGCTAAATATTTTATACAGCCTAACAAATGCTTTACCATTCTTTTAAGATATAAATATTGAATAATTAAATTATTTTATCTATTCATTAAGGTTAAACCCAGAAAAAAGATGACATTTCTCTCTAATCCTTTTTACATTTGTATCAATTTCCACATTTCCACAATTTCTACATTTATACCAGCTATTCAAGACACACATCTTCAAGTGGGGAGCTAAGCTGGTATTCTGTTCTGCCAGGGCTAATCAACATCAGCTCTAGGCAAGTTGCCAGAGAATCAGATAATTAGCTTGAAAAAACATAAGATAATATCTTGCTTATTCTTTTTATTTTAAAGGTAAAATAAGTGAAGTTAAGGGAGTCTGAATAATTATTTTGCCAATATTCCAAAGTTGCTTTAGTTGAAGATGCCTTAAAGTGGTTAGTAATAAGGTGTTAATTGTGATAGAGTCCACACGAATATAGGTTCCACATGTCATTGATTAGAAGATGCCCTTCTGTTTGTAACATATTTATATAGGTATTATAATCAGTGACAGTTCATTAATCCTTGTTTTTAACAGGACCACATTTCAACTCAGCTGAATTTGAATACAGAAAAAGGGTTATGATCACAGAGTTACTTTTAGGATATAATTACCCAATAAGTACCTTAAAAATTTACCATCACCTATAAAATAATTCAATTACATTATCAGCTTCAGGTAATGTCAGTTGTGGTATTCAATATATATCCCATGATTAGTATAGATCAGTGTTTCTCATACTAAACATCATATAGACCTTTTTAAAATATTTTCTTGAATAGACTAAGTTCACTTGAGGCATAATTTTACTTAAATATGTTAACATCAAACTAATTATACAACCCCATATGCCTATAGCTTTTATGTAAACACAAACCAAAAAAAAAAAAAATGAAATGAAAATATAACAGGCAGAATATCCAAATTTCCCATCTTAATTTAATACAACAGATGATATTGCTTTGTTGAAATCAAATCCTATCTCAAACATAAATTTGTTTATGAGTGTTTGTGTGTCAACACTGATGTCCGAGTGCCTGAAGTTTATGATGACTGGTGACTATGAATGCATTATGGTGATGCTGTTCCTCTACCACTTTTTGTAATTTAACTGTGTAGCACCTTCATTCGTGCAGCATGCCATGATATCACTTGGCATTAACTTAGAGCGAACAACTGTGTGTTAATTTTTATTATTCAAAAATAATAAAAGTAGTAGTGCTGGGCACCAATTTGATCATCAACATGAATGTAAACCAAAGTGATAAATAGTGGCAACCTTAAGTTACAAATGATCTAGTTATATGGTTAAACAGATTATAAAAATCTGCTTAAGATTATTACGGTAATTAAAGGGAAAATTTTGAATCCCAAAATATAATCAGTGATTACCATGAATACATCACATACACACATGTAAAGGGTGGTAGAATACATATTTTTTTTTGTTATTCCAGGATGACATAAGATTAAAAATTTGGTTCACAAAAGCTCTGGTAAAGCTGAGTTGCTGGAACCTAGAAGTCAATCTAATTTGTGGATTATTAAGACACAGTAAAAGTATCCAAAGGTTTTTATGACAGGAAGTAGGGAGTCCAGATATGTATGTGGAAAGGCATGTGGAGGTGGTAACATATAGTGTTAAACGGCAGTAGGTAAACTCAGGGAAGATTTACCTACCTCTGGAAGAGCTGGACTGAGTGAATCAGGAAAGGGATTTAGAACCCAAAGTTCTAGCCATTGGTCTAGGAAAGGAGCAAGACCTTGGTTTCATATATCAAGGTGACAACATTGTCCTGAAATTTTGTGTGAGCCAGATGCAGATGAGGAACAATGCTGAGCAGAGACCTACTGTCCAAATTTGGGTTAAGCAAAGCAAGACAACCAGTGGAGTAAGAGCAAAATTTTTAAAATCTTGATTTGAATTGCAATTGAAAAGGGAGAATTGAAGTGATGACAGAATTGCAGTTGTAGAAAGGGCAAAATTGAAGTGAAGTTATGGCACAAATGAACTGCAGTTTTTTAGACGAACGACACTTCTTTATTTGCATTTTTAACTATAACTTGTTGAGCTAGAACGTTGGCAACTGAACACAAATAACCTATAATCCATAAAATATTTGAAACATTTTCTAATTAAGAAATGATTCTGCATATTTATAATAAGCAGGTATATATTTAACCTCGTACATTAAACCTATTGTCCAAGTTACAGAGAGCAAAATTTTTTTTTTTTTAAATTAGGGTGAATTGGTTCCACAGAAACGATTCATTCCAAAATTGTTACTAATAGTCTTGCAAAATCAGAATTGATTTAAATAGTAATAGGAAGGATATAACAAGTGTTTGCAACACAATAGCAGATTTAAAGATAGACTGATACATACACATATGCAAACTTTGCCACTAAAAGCACAGTATGACATCCCACACAGATGATATTCTGTTCCATGGGACAATTCATATATCTGTATTTCCTGTTTCCTGAACTGGAAATTGAGCTTTATGCTGTAGATGACAATTTGAAAATTTCATTAGAAGCATTTTGATAGAAAAATTTGCAAAAACCTCCTAAATTACATTATTATAACATAGAAAAACCTACATCATCTGGTCCTTTCATATATGGTGCTTCTTCTACTTCTCTAGGAGCTTCCTGGGTATAGCTTATTAATACTAAAAATGTTATCTCCTTTCTAATAGCTAACTGCAGGCTTACAAACCTTCAAAAGACATACTAGAAATCATACAGGTTATTAGCTCTTTCCGAAGTTGAATTGTTCAAAGAATGCCTGCATTTTAAAATATAAACACAAAACAATTTTATTACAATAGCTGGAAATGGATTTAATTTCCATGCAATATTTAGTGTAGGTCAATTAACTGTTTTTTCCTCTAATAGAACTGTGCTTATACTGAATTCTAACAAATCACTGGGTGATCTGTTCCACAGAGTAAAGAAGTTTTGTAAATTCTCGCTTTCTCCCAAGACTTGCAGACTCCCCCAAGTGGATATCTGAGAAATTTAGCCAAGTGCCTCTAAATAACTCTGACACTTCTTAAGGAGCTTTGATCAAACCATACCAACTTTTTTTTTCCTTTGTTTGAACTGAAGCATAATACAGGAAGAATGACTCTATGTAAATGTAGCACTTCCCCCTTTTACCATCTATGAGTTACAATTTACTCACACTACTATTGCCTCTCTTTCTTTTCTTTTTTCCTCTTTCAAAAAGTGAAATCAAACTGTCAGATTTATTTAAGGACCTAATTATGGACTGCAGGGCCACTGCTACATAAAATCCTGCATATGAGACACACAGAATGGAATATATTGCAATCTTGATGCCCAAATAAGCAAGATAAACACAGTTTATATCAAAGTGCAGTTTGTTCTGACATAGGGGCATCTGAATGTCTGGAATCTGCTTTAACCAATTAAGCCTTTCAAGGCAAAGGAAAAATAAAGCCTTCAGTAAATCCATTGAAGGCACCATCTCCCAGCCTCTCACTGCCTGTTATCGATCTTTTTAAGTGCCGACTAATGAGTCGTATATACCTGATGGGATGCTCTCACTCCACCACCTCAGAGAAGCTAAACTTACACAAAGACAGAATCAACTGGGTGGGAGGCAGGGTGGGAGGGCACAGCCGGGCTGATGGCTGCCTTGGTCCTTTGAAAACCAACCAGAAAGTCTGTCTCCAGGGAGCGCAGCAGACCCGGTTCCCTACTTTCCGTGACAAACCCATTAGTTCGTGTGCAGGAGATTTTTCCATTCAGGTCGCTTCTAGGGCAAACGCATTTGTTCGCTACCACTCTGTAGTGGGAGAGGAACTAGAGAGACAAGCAAAGCAAGCTCGCAGCAGCAGCATCTTTGCCGCAAAGCATCCTTTTCCCCTCAGCTTTAGCAATTTAGGAAGAAGAACTGAGGTTCTCAGGGGAGGTGGGGTGAGGGGAACGCCAAGAGGAGGGACAAATAAATCGGGAGTCCCTGCTTTTACCCTCTACCCACTTGCAGTCGCATCGCCACAACTACCCTCCCCCGAAACTATCATCCACACAAGCACTCCCGGAATCTACAAACGTGAGGGGCCAGGGGCTGGTGGGGGGCACGCTTTCTTTCCTCGCCTTTCTCTAAGATTCTGAACAGGATACCAGCCTCCATACCAAAAACACATTAGATAACAAAATCAAATAAGCCAAACCCAGTGGATAGCAATTATCCCTAGAAAGAAGCCGCTGCTGGCATCAGCCTGGATTCGGTGCAGTCGGAAGCGGGTGGCTTTCGGTATTGAATTATTAATTTATTTAGCCCCCCTCGCCCCCACCCCCACGCCGACTGCCAGGCAAGCAATCGCGGCCTCTTCGCTTCCTCTCCGCCCCCACCTTGCAGGAGTCTCGCACTCGGCGGTGGCCGTCGCGTCCCCGGCCCTCTGCGGCAGCGGCGCCGCGCGGGGCGCTCCCACTCGCGCTCGGGCTGGCGCGGCCGCGGGTCCCGGCGGCGGGGTGGGCGGGGGGAGGCAGCGGGTGACAGATGTACTCCTCTGACAGCTCTCAGTATCAGCCCAGTGGCTCCCTGCCATTGGCTCAGTGCAATGGACCGGCAACGCCGCTCACTATAATAACACTCATGCCTGCCAGCAGCAGCAACTCCGAGCGCGGGCGCCGAGCGCGGGGGATGCTGCCGCCGCCGCCGCCGCCGCCGCTCCTGCTGCAGCGCAGGCGGCTCTCGCAGCCCCGCTCCGCCCGGCCGCAGAGCGGGCACTGACTCCCGCCGGGCCCCGTTTCGCCGGCCCGGCCCACTTCTCCTTGCCTGAGATCTTCCCGCGGGGCTCCTCGTCCCTACGCGCATTACAAGAGAAACAGGAGAGCGCGCGAGAGACTGAGAGGGAGAGCGCGGCGAGCATGCGGAGGCGGGGGAGCCTGGGCGCGCACCACACAGGGGTGCAGTGAGCCGCTTTCTCCAGAGGACGTGCCGGGGGCGGCTGCGTGCCCTCGTGGCGGGTCCCCAGCCCACCCTCGCCGGTCCCGGCGCGCTGCGGCTGTGGGCGCGGGGTGCGTGGAAGCGGCGGCTGCGGCGGAGGAGGCGGCGGCTGCCCCATGGAGTGTTACTACATTGTCATCAGCTCCACGCATCTCAGCAACGGACACTTTCGCAACATCAAGGGAGTTTTCCGGGGCCCTCTCAGCAAGAACGGGAACAAAACTCTGGTAATCGCTTCTGTTTTCCTCTCTCTCATATTTAAGACGGCGTTCGGAGGATTGAGTTTTTGGAGGTGTTGAGATTCAGTTTGGTTTCTAATTTATTCATTTATTTACTGGTGGGCATGGGGTGAGAATTGGGTGTAGAAAAAGGAGGAGGTCTTAGGGAAGCTGTGATGCATGGTTTTGGTTGACACTTCTACAATGCTCTGGACTCCCTCCACCTCACTCCATAAAGCTGAAGATTACCACAGTCTCTCCTTATTTGAAACAAATTGTGTCAATAGGAACTGTTTAAAAAGAAAAGAACTCTAACCCCAAGTGACCCCATAACATCTTTTGTTTGGCTTAGGAGGCTGAAGGTGAATGAGGATGTGGCTGCCTGTTGGAGGCAGGGAACCATGAAGCTGGTCACAAGGAGGAAGTGGCGGGATTGAGTGACGGTCTCAGAAAGAGTTTGTATTCCAGCTCTTTCCTGAAGGACTGACAGGAAACTTCTCTAGTGAGAAGTTGTCAGTACTAAGCTTAAGAGAGTGGCTCCAGAACCCTATGCTGTCCACTGTCAAGTGGGCTATGTAATCACACATAGTGATATGTGTGAAGGACAATCACTATGTCACCATTAGAGCCACTGAGGAAAATATGAGACAAATAGAACCCCTGCAGTTGCTGGAAGGTTCTCACTGGGCCACAGAGCTTCATTTTTCAGGATCCTGGTCAGAACAGCACTCCTGATTGGTGGGAGAAGATGTGCTGCGCATTGAGATATTGCAGGATGATAGCTCCTACTTCTCCTCCAAATCCCCATTTAGCTATAAAACCTATCTGCAGAACTGACTTTCATGTATTGTTATCTTTGGCGAAGTATACACCTCCATGAAGTAAAAAAGAAAGTAGAATAAACGCTCATTAGGCTTAGTACTGCAAAGAGTAAAGACAAAGTAAGGTGCCAATACAGAAATGTATGATTCACTGAAGTCCAGGTTTATTAGCAAGCAGCCTTCCTTCCCCTTTCTTACACAGTGGTAACTTAGCCTGAATGAAGAGAGTAGAAGTTTAAGAACAGACGCAAATAGTCCAAAAATAAGTATAGCATTTTTGATCTAATTTTCTTTGTGTGTCTTAAAATAGGTTTCCTTATGAATAAAGAAAATATGCTGTGATGTGTGTTTTCCAAGAATGAAAAGTTGTCATCTGAAGTTTTAAGTAAATTATTGATGCATTTAATTTCATTCTTTTTACCTTGGATTTCTTGGCTACTTGCTTTCAGCCCACTTAAGACTCACAAAAGCAGGGCTAGTTTGCTTATTTTATTGTTGTCGTGGATGTAGTTGTTGGTTGTTGTTGAACAAAAGAAAGTGAAAATACTCTTCTGCAGTCTTCTTTAGTAGAGCACCATACAGAGTAGTAGCCAAAGGCTAAACGAATTACTGAAATTGTTCTGGCCCCTCTTAAAGAAGTTAACTATGTAGGAAGGTAAAATTTGGGGGGAGAAAACTTTCAGTTTAAAGAAGGTACACACTATTTTTTTTCAATTAAATTTAACTTATGGGAAAAGGCAAACTTACTGCACAAGATTTTATTTCCATACTTACGATAATGGCGCAGGTGATAAAACACAGTTTATAGAAAAAGAAGAGTTATTTACTAAATCTAAACTTGTTAAATTGTATAAGTTCTTGATTCTCAAGTTAATCTTAAGTTCTAACAATGGTTGAATTTGCTTATGCTGATATGTTTGTTGTGTGTTTGAAGTTGATTCATTCTTTATGACATATTTACAAAAGGTAGGTTGAAGTCTAGATTTGTCATTGCAACATTGTGAGTAAATTGGGCTCTAAAAAACAGCTATCTAAATGAGATGAATAAACCTAAATATAGACAAAGATCAGAAGGAACAAACAGGGATAAAAAGGCTTTGAAATAACTCCATAATTCTCTTAGCTATCATGAAAGAGACTTTAGGGACTTCTGAGTTAGTCTTTCCAGATGATTTTAAAACTGCCCAAGTTTGTATTTCCCATATATGAGATTTGCACTGACTGAAAAAAAGTAGATTTTCATATATGATGCAACTATGCTTGAAACTACTTCTTTACAAGATAATATATTAATCTGTTATATGTGTTTTCTAGATGCTTTCCAATGAATGTTATTATGGAAAATAATGAGATTTATGCCTGTCTTTAAGTATAACAGAAAGGATTCTAGATCTATTTATAAATGAATGATTTTAATTTTAAAAAGAGCTGTCTATACTTACCCCAAAATGATTCTTTATAGCACATTGTTTATAAGCACTTACATATATGCTAAACATACTGTCACTTAAAAATAGAAAACTGGATCTGAAACTTCTAAGAATTGGCAACTTCAACAAGAAATACAAACATCATCTTAAGAGGTATATATGCCACATTTTATACATTTTCAAGTAAGAATTTATGCTTATCGTGTTTTCTTTACAGTTTTATTTTTTAAATGGACAGATAAACTTTTATGTACAATGATTTAATCCCAGTTTCATGGAGTAATAATTATGATATATTTCCTGCTTTATTTTATATTTTATTTTGACATATTTGAATTTGGTCATTAAAATCATCACATTTTTGTATTTTGAATTGTGTACTAAGTTCTAAGGATTTTGATATCGCAAATGTTGTTTTTTCTTACTTCAGGAAAGTGCAACTTTAAACATAAAATTATTCAGCAAAAAGATACTTTAATTTCTCCAAGACATTTTAGTTGGTTTCTAGCAATAGATACTTAATTGCTGTTTGAGAATTTTTAAGATTCAAATAAAAAAAAATTTTATAATCTTCAAAAAATCATAGGATTATTTTAAGATAGCCTGTAGCTATTAATACAGTCTTCTTTTATGAGTTAGAATTTACTTATAGAATAACCAGGGTAATTCATATTTTAGTGACAATGATTAATTGCTTTAATCTTGAATCCAGAACTAATCCTGCCATTCATATTGAGAAGATAGTCAAAATATATAGTCCCTTCTATGGGTCATATGATATCACCCAAACATAAAATTCTGGAAAATAAAACAGCAACATTCTTGAAGACTAAGCCTGTTGTTAATGTTGACCCTATTTTTGAGCATTTAATATATTTCTTTTGCCAATTTTAATTAAAAATATATAAATTTTCATTTTGCAATGTCTTACAAGCAGAAAAAAATGTTAATCTATTTGTCATGATTTCTGTTAAAAGCTGCAACATATCTGTCATATAGCTTTAATTTCATGGAACAAGAAATAAGTGAACATTTTGTAGTGATTCAGAATATTTCTGGATAAGTTATAGGTCTTAACAGAAATGAATAAAGAAGTTTATCTTCCATCTAATCTCATTCTTTTTATTTAGAGTTTTCCAAATAATCATTGTGTAAGCAATTGCTTACTAAATAAAGACATTTAGATACATCTTTTTTTTGTTGCAATTGATTTACAGAATGTATTTGTCTTCATTATATATTTAAATAAACACAGAATATTTCTGTATATGACATATTTAACATGAAATGTAAATATTCCTTTAATCACTTTTAATATATGTTAGGATTTGTCTTGGGAAAGTTGGAAATCATTACTAATTTGTTCATTACATTTTGTTTGTTGGTCAGCATTTTAGTATCTCATAATAACATTATGTCTATTTCACTGACTATGGAATTTAAAAAGAATCAGTGGTGGTTTTGAGGTCATACAGTGAGTCAATATAATCAAGCAGATTTCCTGACTCCAGACATATTTCCTTTATAATTTATATGCTAAATTATGGAATCTCTGGGGACCATTATGATAATATGATTAAGAGATGGTATTGTGTCATCTATTTGGTTGAAGGCATTTTATTATTCCAATTGTCTCCAGATATGGATAAATAATGCCAGATTCACAGAATAATCCGATTAAATTTACTTTACTTATCATTATGCATATGCAAATATCACTAATTTCTGTTGGGCCTAAAGTTCTCGTTTCTGTAGGCTGCCACCATTTCCAATATATAAAATACTACATTCAGCAAGAAAAGAAATGTTGATTTACTAATCAGTTCACAACATATTTGTTATTTACTTCATTCAAATTTATTTAGGTACCTTAATTACAAAGCTCTATTCTAGGCACCACAAGCTCTGTATAATATGCAATAAATAATGCTAAATAAATAAATAATAATATGCACTAAGATGCCTTTGGGCTGCCATTATTCATTTTGAATCTGTTGAAAAAAATATTCACATCTTTTGACATGTTTGTAGGTTTCTTATCACACACTACATTGTCATGTGTGTTAATTTTGAAAAACCTGAAAAAATTATGTTATTTTTCTTGTGTACATAGGAACTCACTAAAATTAGATAGGCTTTTGAAACACTATATGGCCTTTTGTTTTAGTATTCATTATTGAATATAAATTATTATTTATACAGTTCTCTTGAACATTTTCTAAATCTCTTGGAAAATGTAATTTCAAAAGCTTCTTCTCTCATCCAAACCCATTTAGGTGGCACTTTAAGAGTGTGCATATAAGACTAAAGAGATCAGTTGGTGAATTGGTGATGTTGGAAAAGGTATTATTTTTAGATTAATGTCCTCAAGAGAGCTCAGGGGTGAGGGTGGATTAGGGTGATATCCTAATATATCTTCAAACTTTCCCACTTTATAAACTTCTTCACACAAACAATCCAGTTATATATTCTCCCAAATTTCTTTTAAACTCTTATATATTCAATATTAAAAAGACCATCTTGTATATCAATTTTATGAACATAAGGTATCATATATTCATGCTCTGTTGGTTTTGAATTCTAGTGAAATTTTACTACAATGTCTTTTTTCAGAACATATTATTCTAGTAAGGAAAATAACTGGTATTTGGATTATTATTATAACCCAAAAATGTAAGCGGTATTTTAAGGCAAATGTCAAATAATATTCATGATTACCACGTACTTTTGTTAGTTCATTAAATATTGACTTGTTTTAGATAGCTGAAATTTGAATAGTGACATAATGTCTTGACTTCTCACTTCTGCACCAATATTTTCAGGTCATCGATGACTGTAATTGCGTTTTTACTCAGAATACAGATCAGTGAAAATTTCAGGGATGACTTAGTCCAATGGTTTAATGGGGTTATATTCAGGGGCAACTTCAGGCTGCCAAATTAGTTTGTTTGGTGTGCACGGGGTTTAAAAGTATTTGGATTGAAATGCAGTTGAAAGAAGACTCTTCTCCATCTTCCATTGTCTACACTACATTCTGTTGCTATGCAGTCTTTTCACTTACTTATGTTACTTTCCTGACCATTGAAGTTACTTCAATTTTCCATACCTTGCTTAGTTCAAGGACCAAAGTTTACAGATGTGGAGATAGAAGTATTTCTATCATTATATTTTCTTCTGTAGTACTTGTTTGCCATATAATGGTTGAACTGAATTAATAGTATTCTCCAGATCAAATACGTAGGATCACTACATAATAAGAAATATTCAAGGATTTCACAGTGATAAATTTTTGCATTTTAAAATTGCAAACTTTTACTTAAGCTACTGGTGTTTTTGATATTGTGCTGTTGTTTTTAACCTTAAAAATTAATATAGAATGTAATTTTATTGTTTAATATATACTTAAATGAACATGATATGTTTATATACCAAATTTGAGAAATGGTTTATTAAAAGTATTATAGATAGTGTAAATCATGTTTAAATAATTGTACTAATGATACAGTGCTGAAATAGTTTCCTGTAGTGTCTGTTTAACTGAGATAGTACCGTTGAGGGGACTTGCTATTAGGAGTTTGAGTAATCCTTCCAAAAATAGATAATAGTTATAATCTAAAATTTATGAAGAAATTATATATGTATCTCTTAATAACACTCTTATATTGGTAATCACAATAAGAAATATAATTGTATTAGTTTCTATTCTTAAAAATTTAAGCCTAAACCATTTGATCTATTTTATCTCATTCTAAATTATCTGCTGTATCTGGGAAAACTTTATCATACATAGTAGGCCCTTCATCTCCATGGGTTCTCTTGCATGGATTCAACCAACTGTGAATACTTTAAGTATCCAAAATATTCAAAAAAGACAAAAAGGACATTGTATTCTCACTTAAGATGTACAAACTTTTTTTTCTGGCCATTATTCCCTAAATAATACAGTATAACAACAGTTTACATAGCATTTACATTTTACTGGCATTAGAAGTAATCTAATCTCCAAATAATTTAAAGAATAAGGGAGAATGTGCATAGACTATATGTAAGTATTACACCATTTATATAAGGGACTTGAGAATCTGTGGATTTTGATATATATCCTAGGGGGATCTTAGAACTACTTCTCCATGGATATGCAGAGATAACTGTATACTGTATTATGATAGTGTCTCCAAGTAGCCATGATTCATTGATTTTATAAATGTATTGCAGTATACTTCTTATTACAGTATAATATTAAGAGGAGTAATAAATTATTAAAATTCAGTCATGGTTGTCAAAGTAAACAAATGCCATTACCTGAGGTATTACTCTAAATTCTTTCATAATGGTTTGACACCACTGGAAGAAAGTTATATACTTTTCTAAATGTAAGTCTATTTAATATGCTAAATGTTTATGATGGCAATGCTATGTTTAAATTATAAAAATTTTTTTTTCTTAAACAGTATTAGAAAAATGACTTGTATTAAACATGATGGCTAGTTTTATGTGTCACCTAGAATAGTAGCGTATTGGTTCATTTTTACACTGCTATAAAGATACTACCTGTGACCAGGTAATTTATAAAGAAAAGAGGTTTAATTGACTCACAATTCTACATGGCTGTGGAGGCTTCAGAAAACTTAACAGTCATGGTGGAAGGTGAGGGGGAAGCAAGACCTTCTTCCTATGGTGGCAGGAGAGAGAATTGCAAGCAGGGTAAATGCCAGATACTTATAAAATTATCAGATCTAGTGAGAGCTCATTTACTATCATGAGAACAACATGGGGGAAACTGACCCCATGATCCAGTCACTTCCCTCCCTCAACACCTGGGGATTACAATTCAAGATGCGATTTGGGTGGGGACACAGAGCCAAACCATATAAAATAGCCTGTTATTTAATCAAATTCTAATGTAAGTATTGCTGTGAAGGTATTTTGTAGATACACTTAATGTCTACAATCAGTTGACTTTAAGTAAAGCAGATTAATCTGGATGATGTGGGTTGGCTTTATAACCAGCTAAAAGATCTAAGAGCAACAACTGGGGTTTTCTGGAGAAGCAGAAATTCTATGTGAAAACTTCTGTAACAGCTCCTACCCGAGTTTCCAGTCTTCAGGTCTTGCCTTCACATTTAAGATTTACCAGATCCTGCAATCACTGAATCACTTTGTTAAAATAAGTCATATGCGTGTTTACACACACACACACACACACACACACACACACACACCATATTGTTCCTATGTATCTGGAGAACCCTGACTGATACAGTGAAGATCAGTTTATAATATTTCTTTTATAATGAGCTAACTAAATGTTTGAAATGTAAATCCTATTTGGATTTAATAGGAAATAGATGTGTCGATGTTGATAGTTATATAGGTTTAAAATAGATAGAGTTTATTGTGGATTTCTTTCTGCTATTTTATATACAAGCTTATAGTAACTATCTGAAATGCCTGCCTGGATTACAATCTTTCTGTCAATCAACACACCTGAAGCATCTAAGACCAACCAAACAAACAAACAAACCTACTCTGTGTAAAATGGCGTTATTCTTATCTGTTCAACCGCAGCAGCTTATCTCACACGTTTATTGTACTTGAAGAAAGTCCACCTCTCTCTAAATTAGATAAAATATTTTATCAGTCCATTCTCATGCTGCTTTAAGGACATACCCAAGACTAGGTAATTTATAAAGGAAAAATATTTCATTGACTCACAGTTCTGCATGGCTGGGAAGGCCTCAGGAAACTTACGTTCATGGCAGAAGGGGAAGCAAACACGCCCTTCTTCACATGATGGTGGGAAGGAGACGTGCCAAGCAAAGGGAGAGAAAAGCTCCTTATAAAACCATCAGATCTCGTGAGAACTCACTTTCAAGAGAACAGCACAAGGGTAACTGCCCCCATGATTCAATTTTCTCCCAGCAGGTACCCCCCCATGACAAGTGGTGATTATAGGAACTACAATTCATGATGAGATTTGGGTGGGAATACAGCCAAACAATATCAAATATATTTTAAAGTTTATTTCAAAAGTTTATACTTTGTTAGCCTGAATTTAAGAAAATGAGCTTTAAATGGAGGTATGTACAGTGAAGGACTTTCATTTTACAAAACGAAAATTTCTTCATGAAATATATAAAATATGTACAGAGTTATGTCATGTCTACCAGCCAAAAATACCAGGACACAACTGTAGTTGAACCAACTTAGGAACATTGGTATTTGTTGGAACAAGGTTAACTGCACACCATGGAGAACCTAGATGCATCTCTTGAGGAGAGTATAAGGAGTAGTTTTATAGGATTTGGTATTGTGTGAGGTGTATTATCTGGAGAGTTTACTTAAGCACTGTTTTATTCTGGATTGGGTACTGTGATAGAAAAAAAAAAAGCCAACTTTATGTTGGATACCTTAGTACTTTTTATCTAGAAGCCAAGAAAAACAAAGTGGGGGTAGGGTTGTAATTGATGGAGAAGTAGCTTTGCTCATAATGGCTGGTGTAGAGAGACGTTGGGTAACAAAAAAAGTGTTTTTGATTATGTATGTGCTCAAACTTGATTGTTAATTGTTAAGCTCCATCACAGTCATGGAGTGACCTTGTCTGACATTAGTGTACTGTGAAACTGTTTATATTTGACAAGAGAATACCATGCCTCCCTCTCAGATCCAGACATGCTCCTACCCAGCAGTTCTTGAGAGCAGCTTTTTGCTTTCTCAGATATGCCCATGAGATTGATGGTTGCAAAACGGAGGGAAAGAGGACAAGCCGATAAGAGAAGAGGATTTCAGGGACATGAGATTCAAAGCTGAGAACTTTTAGGAATGAGGTGGGTGTCAAGATGGAGCAAAGAGGACTTGTGCCACATATTAGCACATTAGTATAAGGAGCTTTGATAATAAAACATTTGTCTCTGGAGAGAGATACAGAGTCAATAGTGTTTTCAGGAGAAACAGACTTAGAGCAAAAAAAAAAAAAATGAAGTTTAACTTCCATTAAAAGTTTGAATCTAAAGAAATTTTGATAAAGACACTTATGAATTCAAGGAGGACGTAGTCAAAGAGTTTTAGGAAATGTAGAAATATAGAGATATGTGTCAGAAAAGAGGATGTAACTTAGCCATATGGAGAATGAAGTTCAGTTAATGAGGAAGAATTTGGGAGTTCTGGGCTTCTTGTGGTGAACAATGTCACTGGAGATACAGGATAGGATAAGATTGGTTCTGACAATCATACTGTTGGTAGTAACAGTGGAGTGGTGGAGGGCACTGTAGGACGACATTCAGAATTTTGGGGCTTCGCATTGACTACTGCTGTGACACTGAATTATGTATGACCGTTATTCTGAGCTTCCCAGTTCTCTCTTGACTCCTGCTGAAGTGTTCTGACAGAGGGGCATGGTTGCTCCTAGTGTACAGACTTTCTCCCAGATTCCGCCACTAAGAATTAAGTTTATTAACAAAAAATCAAAAATTAACTATTTGCTTTTGTTTGGGCTTCTATAACAAATTAATATAGACTGGGTGGCTTAAGCAACAAATATTTATTTCTCACAATTCTGGAGTCTGAGAAGTCCAAGATCAAGTTCCCAGTTGATTTTATATCTGGCAATGACCTGCTGCCTGGTTTGCATGTGGCTGTCTTCTCATAGTATCCTCACGTGATGGAGGACAGAGAGGGAGATTAGTTATTGTGTTTCTTCTTATGTGGGAAGCAGTCACACATATGAAGTTTCCACCCTCGTGACACAATTATCTTCCAAAGGCCTCATCTTGTCATTCCATCACATTGGGAGTTAGGATTTCATCATATGCGTTTTAGGGGATTACAGAAGTCCCATTTATAGCACTCATCTATATTATCTTGTTTTTGTCACTTGGACAGGAAACACTTAAAGAATGAAAAGCAGAGTGCTATGGTTTGAATATGTCCCCCAGAAGCTCATGAGTTGAAAAAACTTTGACCTCAATGCAGAAGTGTTGATAGGAGGGACATTTGGGAGGTGATCGAATCACAGGACTCTGCTCACATGAATAGAGTAATTCACTCACAGGTTAATAGATTATTGGGTTATCTAGGGAGGATATTATTACAAAAATGGATCTGTTGTAAAAATCAATTTGGCTGTCACTCATAAGTTCACTTGCAATGTGATACCCTGTGCTGCCTTTGGACTCTGCAGAAAGTCCCCACCAATAAGAAACTTCTCACCAGATGCAGTCCAAACCCTTTACGTTGGATGTCCCAGTATTGACCACTGTAAAAAATAAATTTCTTTATGTATTATCCAGCCTCGGGCATTCTTTTATAGCAACAGAAAATAGACTAAGACATCAGAATGAGTAAGTTTTATTGGCAAGACTGCAGAAAACATCTGAAACTCTGGAAGTTGCCAAAGGCTTTTAGATTGGTTATGGAAAGCAGGATATCTTAAGTCAGTAAGTTAATAGGAAGGAAGTGAGACTAGTTGCAGAAAAGCAAGGGGTTTAATGAGATATGTGTACCAATTTTTTGTCAAGGACAAAAAGATGAAATTAAATATAGATTCTGCCTTTGTTTAGTAAAAATGTGTCAAGTGGCATAATCCAGTGACCCCTAGAAAGTGTCAATGGAATTACTGTAAAATAACCTTTGTGTTATCTCCTTCAAAAGTTTGTATTAGCAAAATACCACTGGTTGGTGAAGACACTCAATGTCTGGACAATGTACATTTATTTATAGTTGAGAAGAGAATGACTGCTTTCACTCCAGAAATGTGTTCCTGCACCCAATTTAGCATGAAAGTTTAGTACAAACCATCACTTGTGTTATGACCTGGGTAAAATTTACCTCTCTGATTGTCAATTATGTTATCTTTAGATAAAGGAGATGATTAAAAAATTCAGTATTTATGGATTTACATAATTGGGACAGTATTACTATAGAACCATGTCAACGTTTCCTTTTTTTTTTTCTTAGTATCTTACTCTGTTTGAGCTGTTATAACAAAATGTTACTGATTGAGTGGCTTACATACAACAGAAATGTATTTCTTGCAGGTCTAGAGGCTGGGAATTCCAAGATTAAGTTTTCAATTCAGTGTCTGGTGAGGGCTTGCTTTCTCATAGTCAGACTTGTTCTGATATGGGGGAAGTGGGCAAAGGAACTCTCTCGGCCTCTTTTATAAGGGCACTAATCTATTATGAGGGTGGAGTTCTCCTGACCTAGTTACCATCCAAAGTCCTCATCTTTGATACTATTATAATGGGACTTAGAATTTCAACATATACATTTTTTTGGGGGAAAGCAAACATTCAGACAATTGCTGTTAGCTACCCATGGCATTTCCTATATACTTATCCATATCCCCAAATTTTAATGCATAAAATCTTAAATATGTGCTGAGCCTTAAATATTATAGCTAATAAAGAGATTAAAATCATAAGGAAATATTCATATATCAGTCATTCGTGTGACTCATAAAGTTCATGGAACAATGGGAATCTGGCTCTTTTGGTAAGTGTAGAAATTCTTTTAATTTTCTCCGATAAAAATTTTAATAACTACGGTTCCTTGCAATGTCCTCTTTGATTACTGAATTTCTGATGTTACAAAATTAATATTTACACTAGAGGGCGACATAACATTTCCTCTTGCTTTCAAAAAGACAGGCATAGTAATCAACTGTAGATTAATAACGTTGTCAAATATAGTTATCACATTTTTATTAGCAAAGATTCACTTTAAATTTTATTAGCCATGAAGTCAATATAAGAAGGCAACATGGGGGTGACATGTTTGCTGTATACTTTATTTGTGTACTTCACCTAGTAATTATTTTTGGCCGTTATCTATTGCAGTCACATGTGATACATGGAGTGAGATATTGCTGACATAAAGTTAATGACCAATTATCCCTTTTTTAGGTGTCACTCTTCTCTGTAAAAGTATTAGTCTTCACTATTGAAGCTGATGTTTTTAGTTTTTTTAAAGTATCTTAAATCTTTTATGAATCTTAATACCTAATTGACTTTATTGCCATAGCTAATTAATAATTAAATTCAATTGAAATTTTCACATATTCTTAACCAAAATAAAGGTGGACTGTGATGATAATTACTTGCTGAGAGAATATCTAAAATATGAAATAATATGTGAAATTTTGAAATCTACTTTTTACTTTCATGATTGCCGTAAGTGGTATTATAGAAGCAGAAGAAATAGCTGAAAAATATCTGAGATTGAAATGTTCAAACTTTATTACAATTTAATGGAATGTTCTTCATAACAATTGGTATTATATTTCCAGGGAAAGAGTATTCATTGCATAAAACTATACATACTTCTATTTGTATTACCAATCACAGGGAAATTATTGGTTCAACATGAAAGATGTAATTTTTATGGATAAAATATTAAAGGAGTTGATGTTCCGGGTTACATGTGATGTTCTGGTATACATAATACATAGTGCTACGCAAAAACACACAAAACTGTTTCACAGGTAGACTGATAATAATAGAATTTCAGATGGAGTTTATTACTTATTGCTGTCCTGAAGAGCCACATTTAAGACAATCTATTTCCATATTATTCCATAGTAAAGGGTTCAATAAATGATAATAATAAAGCAAAACAAATGGATCTTTGTGCAGCAGCTGGCATAAGATAAGCTCAATTTGATTAAATAAGGGTGCTGTTATGTCAGTTTCAGTCTGTCTGAATGTTTGTTTCTCCTGAAGTCCACAGAATTCTACTAGCATCTTTAGCCATGGCCAGAGATGTAAACAATAATTCATTTGAAAAGTAATTAGGAACTTTCTGGCCACCGAATATAATACCAGTTATGTTTGTTACAAAATAATGTTAGTAAGATTGACAAAATCTGATGTAACTCAGTGGTTGAAGTTTCACTGGATGGCCATAATCCTACAAATTAAAAATAAATAAAAAGAAAGTGATGGAACCAGGGGTGAGAGAAATTCATTATTTTTCTAAGGCAGTAAGAAGCTAATATAAGAATAATTGGTGCTAAAAAGAGAATCAAATACCTAGGACTACAACTTACAAAAGATGTGAAGGACCTCTTCAAGGAGAACGACAAACCACTGCTCAAGGAAATAAGAGAGGTCACAAGCAAATGGGAAACATTCCATTCTCATGGATAGGAAGAATCAATATCATGAAAATGGCCATACTGTCCAAAGTAATTTATAGATTCAGTGATCCCTCATCAAGTTATCATTGACTTTCTTCACAGAACTAGAAAAAACTAATTTAAATTTTATATGGAACCATAAAAGAGCCTGTATAGCCAAGACAATCCTAAGGAAAAAGAATAAAGCTGGAGACTTCAAACTATACTACACAGCTACAGTAACCAAAACAGCATGGTACTGGTACCAAAACAGATATGTAGACCAATGTAACAGTATGAAGGGCTCAGAAATAATGCCACACATACACAATTATCTGATCTTTGACAAACCATATAAAAACAAGCAATGGGGAAATGATTCTCTATTTAGTAAATGGTGTTGGGAAAACTGGCTAGCTATATGCAGAAAATGGAAACTGGATCCCTTTCTTAAACCTTATACAAAGATTAACTCAAGATGGATTAAAGACAAACATAAAACCTAAAACCATAAAAATCCTAGAGGAAAACCTAGGTAATACCTTTCATACATAGGCATGGGCAAAGACTTTCTGACTAAAACACCAAAAGCAATGTCAACAAAAGCCAAAATTGACAAATGGACCTAATTAAACTAAAAGAGTTTCTGCATGGCAAAAGAAACTATCATCAGAGTGAACAGGTAACCTACAGAATGGAAGAAATTTTTGCAGTATATCCATCTGACAAAGGCCAATATCCAGAATCTACAAGGAACTCAAACAAATGTAAAAGAAAAAAATGAACAACCTCATCAAAAAGTGGGCAAAGAATATGAATAGACGCTTCTCAAAAGAAGACATTTATGCAGCCAACAAACATATGAAAAAAAGCTCATCATCACTGGCCATTAGAGAAATGCAAATCAAAACTACAATGAGATACAATCTCATGCCAGTTAGGATGGCAATTATTAAAAAGTCAGGAAACAACATTCCATGCTGGAATGCTGTATGGGAATGTAGAGAAATAAGAACGCTTTTATACTGTTGTGGGAGTGTAAATTACTTCAACCATTGTGGAAGACAATGTGGCAATTTCTCAAGGATCTAGAACCAGAAATACCATTTAACCCAGCAATCTCATTACTGAGCATATACCCAAAGGATTATAAATCATTCTACTATAAAGATGTGCACTTGTATGTTTATTGCAGCACTATTCACAATAGCAAAGACTTGGAAGGAACCCAAATGCCCATCAGTGATAGACTGGATAAAGAAAATGTGCCAAATATATACCATGGAATACTATGCAGCCATAAAAATGGATGGGTTCATGTTGTTTGCAGGGAGATGGATGAAGCTGGAAACCATTATTCTCAGCAAACTGACACAGAAACAGAAAACCAAACACCACATGTTCTCACTCATAAGCGGGAGTTGAACAATGAGAACACATGAACACAGGAAGGTAAACATCATACACTGGGGCCTGTCCAGGGGTGAGGGGCTAGAGGAGGGATAGCATTAGGAGAAATACCTAATGTAGATGACGGGTTGATGGGTTTAGCAAACCACTATGGCACAATGGTGGTTATGTTTGTTACATAAGTTTGTTACTTACGTAACAAATCTGCACATTCTGCACATATATCCTAGAACTTAAAGTATAATAATAATAAAAAAATAATTGGGTGATGGTACATCCAGGTTTGCCAAAGATAGTCCCAGTTAATGCTGTTGACCTGGCATGATATGATTAATAATGACACTGCTTTTACCTCTCATAATTAATTTGGATGATAATGTATGTGGTCACCCTGTTTAAAAAAACATATACACAGTAACAGGAACCTACTTGAAATGATGCCTTTTTTCTATCCTGTCTTGAATTCTGCATTCTCTAAGGATTTATAGACTCATGACAGAATGCTATCTGTAGATGATGTATTTCCTGTGATTTTTGGCTATTTTTTTTTTTAACAATCTCAAGTCCAATAATAGAAAGTGATATAAGGAATGTAGTTACTTTCTCCCTGCCTTTGGCAAGTTAAGCTTAACCACCTGATATAAGAAGGGACATTCAGAGGCAGGATGACACAAAGGCACAGGGTCCCCTGGAGATGACTGGAAGCAGCTGCAGCAGGGTTAAGAAAAAGGAGTTCCAGCAAGTGTCCAGTCACCACATACTAACATCATCAGTGAAAAGTCCCTGGGCCTGAAGAGCCAGCTGTGTTGTTCCTAGCTGACTATTTAAGTGACAAAACTTGGTGCAAGCATCCACAATTTTGGTTGCTCAATAAGCCTGATTCAACAGGGTCACCTTTGAATCTGTCCTCCACCTAATGCCTTTCCAATAAATCTATGTTATGCATTTATCAGTGAGTTAGTTTTGGTTATTTTTAGCTGAGAAACATGACTAAATTTAGGAAAAATATGAATTTGTTTTTCAATATTTTCTGGATTTTCTACAGAGTTTTCACGTGTTTCACGCCTTCCTTTGCATTCCATCGTTCCCCTTTCTATTTGGAACTAGAGAGACCTGAGTTTGAATTCTGACTGTGTAACTTGAGCCAGTTATTTAACCTTTTTTTGTTTCTATGTCTTTGTAAATAGCAAAAACTACAACTGATTTTAGTCCCTGCTATACACCAAATGTTACCTTGAACATATTATATTAATTATTACTGAAATGCTCTAAGATGCGTATGTGTGAAAGGCATTGTTGCAAAGATTAAATAATATAAGGAAAGTGTTTGCTTCAGCATCCAGCATATAGTGAAAGCTGTTTATTTTTACAATTATTGCCATCTTATAGAAGAGCTATCATTCTTCCCTTCCAAAGCTAATACATTGATGTTTGTTTTTCCAACAGAGCATAAGAGATGCTAAATGAATAGGGAATAGGTGCTTTAGGGAATCCAATGAAATAAAGGTCAGGGAATTGTTAATAAAATTTAGTACTCATATATAGCCTGTCAGTAGATTCCCTAGTTTACTCTATGCAGAAAAATAAAGTTCTATGGAGCAAAGATTCCAAAACTAATTGGTCATAAATATCACCTGAAAGTTTAGAAAATGCAACATCTTGGACCTCATTTAATAGATACTAAATCTTAATATCTGTGGCTACGGTGCAGGAATCTAGCTTTCCTAAGTGCCCCCAGGTGACTCTTGCTGTTCTAGGATAAAAATACATGTGGTTTGGCTTCAATGGATATGTTCCTGATGAATATTTGGAGAGATGAGGCCCTTCCCTCATCATTTTCTTAGGTTCTCTGCTCACCACTCCCCATCCTACAATAAATCTTTTAGAAAACTAGCTATACATTTGTTTCATTATAAAAAAGAAAGAAGATAAATTAAAAAAATAAACTAGAAAAAAGTGTATTTAGAATACAGTTAAAGGACATAATTTCAAAATTTATTAGAATCTAACATCTATAGGAGGGGTGGAAATGTAAGACTGTACTTTGTAAGCAGAATCAATGTTGTTCTAGGTTCAACTTCATAAAAAAAATTAGCCAACTTGGCCAATTTCCTTTTCAACAATGCTTTAATGTATTAGTTTATGTAGAAATTAAGTATAATAATGCATTCATAGTATCAATAATTTTCAATGCACGCTGTTGTTTAAAAACCATTGTGTTGAATAAGAAAGCAAATTATTGAGACAATAATGTGTTTAAACATCATGTAATTTGAAAAATGAAAAGACATAAAAGTAAATAGCTTTATGAATGGCAGAATAAATGCAAGGTGTTTTTACAAAAAGTATATCTAAGATTTAACAATTGAGAGCCTGGATTTATAAATAAAATAATGTATATCAATTATTTTATTTTAAAAATGTGGTATGGGTACTCTTAAGTTATTTTTGGATATATGAAACTTTCATCACTGTTTAGAATTTTAACCGATATTGTGATTATGATGACTTAGGAATCAATTCTACATTAATAATGTTGTGGCTGAGCCAATTATTTAATACAGTTTTATAAATCTTCTAAATGCCTTTGATTAATCTTCTCTAAATATTTTCAAATTATCAAAATAAATCAACACACTTTTAAAATTTCTCACATATTGAGCACTTACTCTTTGTTAGGTCCATTGATGAAAATTTACATAAAACATGTTACTTAATCATTCCAGCAACTATTTAATTTGATATTATTATAATTGCCATTTTACAAATGAGAAAACATAGTATTTAAAGGTTACATCTTATCCAAGGTCATCTATATTATCTTTAATTTATGCATGTCTTGAGAATAGATAAGAATACTAAGACTTTAGCATATGCATATTTATATTTATTCCATTTTATTGAGTTTATCTCACAAGTAATAAAAAATATGCATTCTCATATCCTAGAAATTATGGCTATGCCTAGATACTGAGATTTAGAATTAGGAAACCCACATATAAATCATTCAATGTTGCTTCCAAACTTCATGGTTTAATTTGCAAAAGTAATTTTCTCTTTCATTTCTTTGTTTTTCCATTTTTCGTATAAACATCTGAACACTTAATTAAAATTGGCATTATTTCCTATGTGCTAACTTACCAAAAAAGTGTTCAACAAAGACATTTTAAGGTTTGTTTTTCTTCATATTATAGGTAACTGAACAGTAACTAGCTAACTGGATTATATCAGTACCAAGTGTCATGTTTCATGTACATTACATATTTTTCCGTTAGGAAAAATTTTATTTAATAAAATGTGATATAATTTTAGTAAAATTTACGTTCTACAATATTTTTCTAGTACAATAACGTCTCCATATCCACAGGTTTCACAGGACCTACTGTGGAACATTGGCATCTGGGATTTTGGTATCTCTGGGGTTCCTGGAACCAAACCTCCTGTAAACCTAGGGACAACTGTATCAATTCATGTTGTAATTTTCCCCTAGCTTAAAAAAATTCCTAGTTCTGAAGCATTTTATTTACTAACTAATAAAATTCTGAAAGTTCTCACATTAAAGTAAATAAAGAATTATTTGCAAGCTGTTTATAGCTGGAAGGGCACCACCACTTTCTGGATTATATTATTGTCTCTTCCATTTAAAGGAATAAGATAAGCAAAGCTGTCCATTTTTTAAGCACTGAGCTTTGCAGTACACATTTATAGAGACTGGCTTTCAGGTAAGACAGTTCATAATGTGTAGGTTATATTTCCGTCTTTTTCAGAGACTATTTTCAGGGAGAGTATAAGAAGATAAAAAGATCGGAGGCTTTTTAATATACTTTTTGGTTAGATGCTGATTCATCTAAAACTACTGTTTACTAATTGCTGGCTGTGCTGCAGGGAATGGGAGCAGGGAGGAGAAAAGCACCTTGTGATGTGTGAACAAAAAGTAATCAGGAAGGAGCCTTTGAGCAGACATTTGGTGTGATTTATAAAGAAGTTTCCTATTTTTTCTGTCCTCATTAATTTGTTCCAACACCAAATTATGTATAAAGATATATAGAGATGAATATCATATAGATATATGCATATATATGTGCATATATAATTCAGTCAAGATAACAACTGTAATGTAGTTAGAAGCTTTTATTTAAAAATAAAATACATAAATGTTTGTGTGATTTTATTTAGGGTTACTGCATAGTCTGGACTGCTTCAAGTTATATGAATAGAATAGGACCATTTTAAGGGCCTTTATGTTGCAAACTATTATAGTAAATTTTGACGTGAAGAAGAAAGAAGTCAACATTATTAATGTCAATAAAAGAAGCTACAAACAATTACTGTATTATCATTTATCATTAAAATCATGATTAATACTCTTAAAATGGAAATTTGCAAGTTAATATCATGTCCCTATATCACATTTCTTTTAAGTTACTATTTTTATGTAAATATGTTCATAATGTAAAACATGATTTTAAAGCAGGTGGATACAGTTATTACCTCCATTTTACAGATGAAAAACTGAACAGACTGTAAATATCTGGCCAGATGTTTTACATGCTTATGAGTGGTTCAGCCTAATTATGACATAGGTTGTGATCTCATCACAACCACAATAAATGATAGTTATTTCTATTAATTCCTATAATAATGACAGACTATAAACACATTTTACAAAGAAGAATAACTATAGCAGAGAGGTCAGTTAATTATATAATGTAAACTTACCAAATTATTTGCAAAAAATGTGTTTTACATTATAACCTTAAAAACAAGTTATGATTAAACCTACAGGTAACAAAAATACATACAATTATAAATCAAATATACGTTTATTAAAATAAGTGTGTGAGCATCCCGAGGGAAGTATACTTTGTAGCTTCTTAAGTCTTTATTTTATATCATAAAATTATATAGGAATATCAGAGTATAATATAATAAACACTTATTTCACTGATTTAAAAATATAAACTATTAAAGTTTGTATGGAAACATTTGAAAAACATAAAGTAATCACACTTAATGATAGATTATTGAGCTCTAGTTTATAAATCTCTCTGATCTGTTTTGTGTACCAAATATTGCATAATAATTCTTTAACTTTCCTTAATACCAATCAAAAGAAACAAATAGTATGACAAAAATTTCTACAAATAAGAGTTAAATATATTGCTTAATTTTCTGCTAAAAAATTGCTAGTTCTGTAAATCGGTACATAAAAGGAAGAAGTGTCTAAGCAATCGTTTTCACCAGGAGGAAGACTATCTGTGAAAATAGTGTTGTGTTTTTGACATCAGATTGGAATAAGTGATTTCATTTTTATTTTAGCAACTATGCTACATTAAAAATTGGCAAAATGAGTTCATCTGTTTATTTATCAGAGTGAATTAAACAGGGTAATAACAGGATCTGATGATTCTTCCTTTCTGAAACCTCTGGTAATTGCTTAGTCATCATCAGGGTATGGAATCACACATATTATTTTTGTTTGAGCCTGTTGAAAGTCATCTACAAGGAGAGCATAAAATTACAGTAAGTGGAAAAACACAGGAAGAGAGAATTTCATATGGAAGGCAAAAAAATTGTAAATGAAATAGATATAATAAACATTCTGTAGAGAAGTGTCACAATTATTGGTAGGATAAAACGTGTAGTAATTACTTGATTGATTTCATCAGGTGTAAACATAAGCATCCTATCAATATTTTTATAATTTTAATATACAAGGACTGGTATTATCAATTGTAGTAAATGTTTAATAAGAAGATAGCTACAGTTTATTTCATAGTTGTTTGGATTTTTAGTAGCTTTTATTTTTCTATATCTTTAATTTACTATTATAAATAATAATAGATGATAGCTAATGACAGAGGCAGACAGAAATAACAGACAAATATAAATAGACATTCAAGTTTGTCAGTTTTGGAATTTCAGAAAACTAGAAAAAAGCTAGAAAAAAACATAGGCACATATATAAAATACTCAAAATTTCATCATATTATAAATTTTTAGTTCTATTTTCAAAATATAGAATAACATAAAAATAACTTTCTAGGTGAAATTTTTTCTTTTAACATTGGTAGATAATTTTTAATTAATATTTAGGGATTTGGGATAAAAATTTATAAACCATAACAAGTATCAAGTAAAATACACTATTCATTTGCATATTGACCTCTGTAACAAATTATTTCCCATTATCAGCACTTGTATTAATAATTATATATGTGCATATATTTGTATATAGTTGTGTATCCATGTATCTATATTTCTAGATGGACAAGCTGACATAAATGGATTTAGAATCTGTAAATTTAATTTCTACCTTTTTGTTCCTAGGTAATTACACTATACTACTAGAGAAAGTATATATGTCTGTGTTGGTGTATACATATTCATTGATTTCCATATTTCTGTAACAAATGTCTATTGATTGCCTCTGTATGGCTGATACTCTGCTAAGAGTACTAATACAATATTATTTCTTTATAGATTTCACTATTCAATTGTCTGCAAAGCAGGATGCATGTACCCCAAAAAAGTGTGCAATATAATCTACTGGCAGCAAGTAGAAATTTTGTTTTCAAATCTGAATGTTTATGATTATATTATTTAAAATATTTCTATAACATTTTATAATGTACAGAAATGCTTGCACCTATTCTCTTAATTTGAAAGTCTTGTTAATAGGGTTAGGCTATCAAACAAATTAAGAGATTAGAGATAGTCTGTCTCTCACATGTCAAGTTCCCTGAATGGGTGCAGTGATAACTGCAGATCAGGAAATAAGTATAATATTAATAGCTGTAATCCATTTTTCAGTATTTGCATCTTTACATTGTGTCATGAAGTAGGAAGTATTTCAATTCCTGTAAAGTATACCTTTCTTCACGTGTGAATTTATAGTTTTTCAATTGCATTCTTTTAAAGTAATGTTTGAGTTGTAATCAAAGATTGAGTCAAATTTGATCTTACAATGTTCTGATCACCCAAGACTGGGAAAGTGGAGCCTACTGAGATAAATTCTCTGTACCAATAGGAGCCTTGATTTTGCATTAGATATTAATATGGTATTTTAAATTATATATACTGCTGAGTAAAACAATTGCCTACCACCTTCAATAGACTTTCACTCTATTGAAACCAGTTTATACTGTATATAACTTGGGATGTACATATCAGCTTACTAGTTTTTCTTATTAGTTTTTAAGTTGCCTTCAGAAAACTTTATGATATTAAGTGTATAAGAACAGTATAAAAACATTGAAAAAGACTTTATTGATTTGTATAAAATGTGTATATGCTTGTGTAAATTAGGAGAATAAGTAAATTAGCATAAAAATAAAATGAGGAAAAGAAAGAACCTATAACTGGGATATATATTCTGTAGAAAATTTTCAGTGAAGGGAATGCCATTTGATTATTGCCTATAAGTAAACTGGAAAATAACATTTAAAGTAGAGGTGCCCACACAACAAAAATAAAATATTGCACCGAAAAAAACAGATCTTAGAACAATCCATCCCTTGTATCAACTTCAGTACTACACAAATGAGAAGCTATATGCTATTAGGTGGACAAGAAAATCACTTCCTTTATTTGCTGGAAAAATGAGCAGCGGGTATCTGAGCAACAGTTACTTTGTAGACTATTCTTTATTGTAGTCATCGAAGAGGTAACTAAAAATGTGTGAATATTATCAGTCGTTCTTTAATTGAAATCTACAATAGTAAATATATATGTTTTATCCTAAAAATTCATTAAAAATGAAAAAGTTAATATGTGTAAAACACTACAAAATAAAATATTGGGAAGTAATGGGGTATCAGAAATAAATTTTCTAAAAAATAAAATCCTGACATGAAATCTAAAAAATTCATTTTAATGCCTGCATGAGTAAAAAACAAACTCTTAAATATAAAATAAGCAGAAATATTCTCCATCTTTTTATATTCAGAATGATTATTAATAGGATTTGTAAAATATCCGGAAACTATTGAAGACTTTTCAAGTATTTTGTGTCACTCTAGTCAAGGTATGCAAATTATAAACAAGGATGGGTCACATTTTTCATAATTTTCACTATGTTAATGGTTCCAAAAAACATTTGTTTTATTGACTTTTGGGTACTGCTTAAGATCAAATTAGTGGTCTTCAAAGCCATGCCAAGTTTTAATAAGTGACACATGTTGAATATACAAAAATAAACATTTGCCGAAGATGACATCTAAACCCAGCACTTGAACCAAAGAGTTTTACTACATTGAAGCATGATTGTCATTGCACTGTCCACAATCTTTAAAAAAGAATCACATTAAGAAACACACACTTAGGTGTGCACACACATACACAGCTCCCCCACATGCAGTATATGGTAAATGTCACAGCAAAACTGTTAATGAAGTTGTTTGATGGCTAGATTAAGTGTGAATCATCCTTACTCAGATTATAGCATTCTACCAGGCCTCAAAACTTAAATAATTTTAAAAGGAAAACATAATTCAAAATAATTCTGGAGAAATCAGTATGTTTATTTAAACAATTAGTTAAGGGGACTAAACATTCTTAGGTATGTCAGGCTTTTCCAAAACCTTACAAGAATATCAGAATTCCACATAATTGATTGACAAGGATAGTTAAAATAATGCTGGTCCATTAATACATTTGCAGTTACCAGTAGATTAAAGCAGTATTGGCTCCATTTTTATTCATGTATTATTTCATGTAATGTTGATTAAAAATACTATAAGAATGGTGGAACAATGATGTGAATGTACTTAATGCCAATGAGTTGTACACTTAAAATGGTTAAAATGGTAAATTTTATGCTATATTTTATCACAATAAAAAAAGCAATAAAATACTATAAGACATCTACAAGCTAGCCGTAAATATAATGCTTGGAGACTTCTGTGAAAGTCTTTCATCTCACTTTGGTACAAATATACTTTTAAGTATCTAAATTCCAATACTCCCATGTTTATGCACATGCATGTGTGCATGTGAGTGATGTGATAAGTTCTGTATTACATTTTTCAGAGCACTAGCAGTGATTCTATAAAAGACGGAGCATATGTGACAAGCTGGATCACTTACAAATTGGAGAAGATACACATTTTTATAAATTTTTGAATTATTCATAATGGAGGTTCCAGATTTTAACTAAAAATTGGGGCTCCATTTGTAGTATTCTAAATTCTACACTACTATAGTAGATAGCCCTCCTTCTATGAGGGTAAACTATACCTTTTTTCTGATTAAACTAAACATTTATTTCCCATTTGGTTTGATTACGCAACATTCTTTGTGAAAAGCTGGTTTTCATTCAGAATTAATTTCTGTATAATTTAGAATTTATAACCAAGAAGAGTAGCAGCTGATTAAATTAATAAGTGACACTATATTACAGAGTAAATTTGAAAATATATCACTTTGCTGAATGGGAGTGGGTGAGGGGCATGCAAACTGCTTCTGCATGTTGAGTTCCAGTATTATATTATAGCAGTAAGTGATTGTTGTGTTTGTGATGGGAATGTTCTATTGCTTCTGATCATTAAAATAAGCAGGATATTTTGATTATGCCTAAAAGGCACTCGGTATCACCAAAACAATTTAATCTTTCAGAATTTTGTCTGAAAAATTTAATTCAAGAGCACCCAGATGAAAATATCAAGAATCAGGTTGGCAGAAGTGGGAGGACAAAAACGTGAGTTTTTCCCCCTAGTAATCAATTTCAATAATGCAGTCTATGAATAATAGAATTTTAAAGGTTATGTCAAAATTTATAAATACATCAAAAATTATAAAACAGTTATCAGGTTATACACAATCATTAAGCATTTTATTATTGCTTTTTTATTTTTTTCTCACAAAGTCATAAATTAGATTCCTTGGAAAATTAGCTAACCTGAATGTTTAACATTATTATAAAAGGTATTATTTTCGATCTAGATAGATAAGAATAGGTATGATCTGGATCTATGTTTTCAGTATAATCTAGATAAATGACTTAGTATATGTTTCCTTACATAAAGAAACATACGGTATAAATACAATTGCTATTTTTAGTGAACAACAGAATATATGTGGACAGTTGGAGGAATAGACAAGTAACTCGATAAAAGGCACAATTTAAGATGAATATATTTTCATGAGTATTGTTTCAAGCTATTTTACCTTTTATATAAAGCTGAGTGGAATGAATTATTTTAATTAACAGTTTATCACTTGATAGTACTCTTTCATCAACTTATTTTGAGTAACATTATTAGTGTTTTACCACTTAAATTATTCCTAGAGATTAATTTATATAAATGTTTTGAACACAATTTACTATACTTGAAATTTTATAGAGCAAAACATCAACAGATAACCTAACTTTAAGGATTTCCTAATATATAATACTTCTAGGACAAGATAATTTTCCAATTTTTCCTTATAATCTCTAGCCCCGGTTATTTTGTTTAGTTAGTATTTTGAGAGCAGCTTGCATGGTATATTTTCAGCATTGTGGATGGAGTAAAAGAGTTTCTTTAATAAGTTTCTATATTCTTTTGTGTGAAGATCTGTTAAAGACTGCACAAAAATTATTAAAAGAGTTTATGCTTTTGGAATTTTTAAACCCATTTTGTATACTTCCTACTTGATAGAAATTAAAATTCACATTTTTTCATAACTTAGTAAACTTGGAAAAGAATTTTTTTTACTGCATTTAAGGTTTTGGGGTACATGTGAAGAACATGCAAGATTGTTGCATAGGTACACATATGGCAGTGTGATTTGCTGCCTTCCTCCCCTTCACTTGTATCTGGCATTTCTTCCCATGTTATCTCTCCCCAACTCCGCACCCCCCGTCCCTCCCCTACTTCCCCCCAACAGACCCCAGTGTGTGATGCTCCCCTCCCTGTATCCATGTGTTCTCATTGTTCAACACCCACCTATGAGTGAGAACATGCAGTGTTTAATTTTCTGTTCTTGTGTCAATTTGCTGAGAATGATGATTTCCAGGTTTATCCATGTCCCTACAAAGGACACAAACCCATCGTTTTTGATGGCTGCGTAATATTCCATGGTGTATATGTGCCACATTTTCCCTGTCCAGTCTATCATCGATGGGCATTTGGGTTGGTTCCAGGTCTTTGCTATTGTAAATGGTGCTGCAGTGAACATTCGTGTGCATGTGTCCTTATAGTAGAACGGTTTATAATCCTTTGGATATATACCCAGTAATGGGATTGCTGGGTCAAATGGAATTTCTACATATCTACAACCATCCAATCTTTGACAAACCTGACAAAAGCAGTGGGGAAAGGATTCCCTGTTTAATAAATGGTGTTGGGAAAACTAGCCAGCCATGTGCAGAAAGCAGAAACTGGACCCCTTCCTGACACTTTACACTAAAATTAACTCCAGATGGATTAAAGACTTAAACATAAGACCTAACACCATAAAAACCCTAGAAGAAAATCTAGGCAAAACCATTCAGGAGATAGGCGTAAGCAAGGACTTCATGACCAAAACACCAAAAGCATTGGCAACAAAAGCCAAAATAGACAAATGGGACCTAATCAAACTCCACAGCTTCTGCACAGCAAAAGAAACAGTCATTAGAGTGAATCGGCAACCAACAGAATGGGAAAAAATTTTTGCAGTCTACCCATCTGACAAAAGGCTGATATCCAGAATTTACAAAGAACTAAAACAGATTTACAAGAAAAAAACAAACAAGCCCATTCAAAAGTGGGCAAAGGATATGAACAGACACTTCACAAAAGAAGACATACATGAGGCCAACAAACATGAAAAAAATGCTCATCATCTCTGGTCGTTAGAGAAATGCAAATCCAAACTACATTGAGATACCATCTCACGCCAGTTAGAATGGTGATCATTAAAAAAATCTGGAGACAACAGATGCTGGAGAGGATGTGAAGAAATAGGAACACTTTTACACTGTTGGTGGTAGTGTAAATTAGTTCAACCATTGTGGAAGACAGTGTGGCGATTCCTCTAGGAAAAGAATTTTTTTAGTCATATAGATATGCCCATTTAATCATAAATTATTATGACTACATCTGAATTACATAGACATATACCTCAATGCTCAACAAATAAATGGTTTTGTATATCTATTCATGCTATCCTCTTGGTAATTTTTTGTAATGGTCACAATTTCCAAAATGATATATCTCTATGCCTAAAAAAGCATAGCCCCTACCCTTGGTGTCTTATTACTAGAGTGTTGTGTTTTAAAGAAGTACACAATTGTATAATTAAATGACTAGTGTACCTTGAAATATTTTGATAGAATAAAATTATAATACCAATAAGTTAATTTTTTCTTCAAAATTGTCATTTATAGAAAAGAATTGTTCAATATTATAACAATTATGCTGGGTATGAGCAGAGAAGACATTCAAACCAGGTGGACTGTCATATATATGGACTTTTATATAACAGCAGAAATGGAGAATTAATGCCCACTAAAATTAATTGCATACTTCCTTACCCATGGATAAAATTATAATATCTCAGGTGAGTCTCTAAATGAAATTTCTTGCAGTGTCTAACTTAGGACCAACTATAGTGAATAAATTCACAGTTCTACAGTGCAACAAAATACATGTATTAAGATGCTTAATGCTAGCAAACTAGTCTGGAATAATGCCAATACCAGAGAAGGCTAAATAATAAATTCATTAATTATGCCCTGCTTGCCATTTTGTTGTCAACTCTGATCATTAAGGTGATCTATCTTGACTTATTTTATTAGTACATAAAGTGAATCATAATTTAATTGAATTTAACCAGTATATCAACATTTCATATATGTGACTTTTCCAGAAAAAATATGTTGACTTACTATTATCTAGAAAGATGAATTTATATTTCATATTAATTATATAGATATCTAATTAATTTGTGCCTAAAAAGTTCTATTCTTATACAGAAACATTTTGTTACTTAACATTTGGCTTTTTTAACTGAAAACCTTCTGATCTGTCTTCCATTTTTCCCTAATCAAATTGTATTATTTGTCAGAGGTCTTGCCTTGAAATGAATTGCATCTACAATGTACCTACACTGAACAAGTCTAATAATTATTATTACCTTGACATTTGTTGGATATTGAATGTATGTGCAAATGTATTATATAAATCTTACATGTGTATGGTAAGCAGAAAAGATGCTTTTAAATAATTTATCCTAAGCACTGTGATTTCAATATTTGCCCTGATTATTAAGCATCCTTTAGAATGCATAGGTAACTAAGAGGCATTAGAAATTGATTTAAGAAGCTTTTCAAGTTAATATCTCAGCTAGGTCAAGAGTCCAATTCATGAGAACTGCCAATCTTGGGATTCTGAACTCATTAAATCCATATGGATGCCTTGACTTTCAACTTCCTAGGAAAGTTTAGATGGAATTAAAACAGAGGAAGAACTTGTTTACTCAATATTTATTAAACATGGAGTTTCTCATGTATAACTGTCACAGGCTATGGGAACAAAAAAACAACATTTACTAAGTTTATAAAAGATGTAAAGAATAAAATTTTAAGGCTGATCTGGTAAAACTGAACAGAAATATTTATTTTTTAAAAGCAGATATGGAAAATTACAAACATTAATAAGTATAAAAATTAACTAAAGTACATCTCAAAATTTTAAAATATATGCCAAAAGTCATATTTTTCAAATTTGGAAAACATTTGTATCCAGATAAAAATAAATAAATATCATTTTAACACATTTATTTTAAATTCTTACTCAAAGTTAAATGTTTGTCAGTAAGAACATTATTGTTATCATTTGTATATTAATTCAGAATATGTTCTTTGATAATCCATTTCTTCAAAAATACACGTGGTTCAGTTCATCTAATCTAGAAGCAATGATACAGAATTGTGGCATTTCTATTGCATACTGTGGAACATACCCATGAGTTTCTTTTTTGGTATGCACCTAGAAATAGAATTGCTGGGTTGTAGCATATATGCAAATTCACCTGATATGTATATGCACATCAGGTAATATATGTTTTTCAAAGAGACTGTATTGTTCACTCTCTGACAGCAGTAGGTAGGAATTTTTGTGGTATTTGCATACCAAATAATACATTTTTTACACATATTTTTTGCTTACTTGGTCCATGCAAATTGAAGTTTCATTAGGGTTGTAAATTTTCCTTACCGCTTTTTCATTATCATTTTTTGACATTCACTTTTTTTGAATATTTTATTTTCCCTAGTTTGTGAAAACTATTATAAATATGTCTTTTGTCCTTTGACATTGTTCACTTGTTTATTGCCATGTTGAATTGTATTTCTTGTTCTTACTGATGCACAGGCATTCTTTATATATTCATGATATATTTCTTTGTTGATTTTGTGTGTTGAAAACCTCTTTTTCACCAATTTATCATTCACTTTATTGTATCTCTTGTCAGAGAGTAATTTTAATCATAATGTACTTTTTCTGGCCAGTATCTTTTCTGTATTTTTTAGAGGGGTGAAGCAACAGTACTCCTAAGAAGGAAACCTGTAGCCATAAATGCCTTCATCAAAAAAGAAAGATCTTAAATAAACAATGAGTTCAAATTAAGTTTTCTAAATTGAAGAAGTTGGAAAAGTTTCCTATATTTTTCAAAGTTCTGTTACAACATTGTAATGAACTAGATAGATGACCAAAATGAATGAATTCAGGATGAGAGTTGTTAGATGAACAAATAATAGAAAATAGTTAATACAAATATACGATTAACACTTCAAAATAAAACACAACTTCAGTTGCATGTAACACTGAAATAGAAAGCCTTTTGATGTTAATCATTATTGCTATACTCTAAAATATTAGTCAAACTGCAATATTAAAATTAATCAGTTAGGACAGTAGTCTGTAATCTATCTGTTGTAAATAAGTGGACTGAATGTTCTGAAGTTACCTGTTGGACTAAATAGCCTTTACTAAATGTGCTTGTCCTACTGGGCAGAGAAAGAAGACTATGTTAGGGTATGTAATGTAGTTGTTTGTGATATCTCTAGCATTAGCCTGAGTGCTGGTCATAAAAGTGTTAATTAGCGCCTAGAGGCATACACATTGAAAACAAAATCACAAAATCAGCATAAACGATACATTTCATTTGAAACCAACATAATAAAAAACAGGTTTTCAAGCTACCTCTGGTTACAATAATGACTTAAAAGCAGCATTGATCCTCCAGGGCTCCATTAATTTTTTTTTTCATAAGTTCTTTACTGTTTAATGGTAATTTTACTCTCTCACTTTTAGCTACCTGGTCTCCGGTACTGTATTAGTTTTCAGTACTTCCGCTATAACCTAAGTGAATGGCTTGTTACATTCCTAAGTAATATTTTATTTTCTTCTATATTTATAGTCTTTTACACCTAGGTAAGACCCCAAAGATAATTCATTCAAACGTTATTCAGGAATTAGGATACAGAAATCCAGAGAGAGGCTATGACCTGTCCAAGGTCATTAGCTATTAAGTCAGAGATAGGATGTCTCCCAGCTCCTTTCACGTCCCTTTCAATAGTGAGTAGGAAATATAAACTAAATAATTCCTCCAGTTATTTTATAAGAACGTCTCAGTGCCAAACACTTTCTTCTAACCTCATATTTTCTGAGAAGAAATATTTTATAGAAATATAGGAAGGTGTAATACAATCCTTTATGTGTTTTGTGGTTCTTGATTCAAAAACAAAAAGAGCATTCCAAAATTCTTTCATTTACAAAAGAAATTCTTCTAAATGTAATCCTGAACAAAAGTAATATTTAAAAGAAAATTCTAAGGGTAAAAAATTCAAGGTTTAGTCTACTCATCTATCACTTATAATAGAAGCAATGCAACTAATGATCCATTTATCATTTTGAAATTCTGCTTCCAGTGTATCAGGCTGCTAAATGCCTGGAGATCCAAAGGACTGGAGTGAGCTGTTTTTATTATAATGAAGTTGGAAGTAATAAAAATAAACTCTTTATACCAAGAGCTGTTGAGGAGCTTGGAAATTCATTTTTAATCAGACATAAATAAAATCGGTCATTTTAAACAAAAATACATTAAAAAATATTTGATTGTTAAAATTCATTAAAAGTTGAAAGAGAAGTATTTTATGATATTCTTCAGAGATTGGATTTAATAAATATGTAACAAAAAGTAAAGAAAATATATTTTTGTTCTTTGAAAATATTCTAGTTACTATGTTACTGTTGAACTAAAGCATATTGAAATTTGGTGTCACTTTGGATAATTTCTTAAATAGTTAAGGATTATATGTTGTTATATTGTTTATATATTTTGTGAAATATAAGCAGCCATTCAAGCATTCCAAATCAGCTTGCAAACTTTGTACATTTCTAGGTTTCATTGAATTAAGTGTGTCTTCAGACAGTGAAAGCAAATTTTACCATATACCTAAGCAATGCATGGATAGGAAATCTGCACTTCCATTCAGGCTGCTGTGCCACAGCAAAAACAAAAACAATAGTAGAAAACAAATATCGAGAAATCAGTTCTAAAGCTTAACACAGGTGCTTTGGAGTTACTCCTTATTTTGCTAAATTTTTATATTTTAATAGTTCTAAAGTGCAAAATGTTATGCTAGCTTCATTAATATATTATTCTAGGTAATAATACTAAATGTCACTGGCATATCATCTTCAGCTATGATTGATTCTGTATATTTAATTGGGTTTATTTAATACTAAGTTTTGGAGATTTTTCAATGTATTGAACAAGAACAATCTGGGTAGCACTGGCACCAACCAAATAAAATGAAAACAAGCAGCTAATAACTTACAGTTTGTATACAGTTAATATCAGGGTTTATAGTAGAAATCGATATACTTTTTCAAAGATTAATAAAATGAAATTTGGAAAACAATCTCTCTGTTAAATTTATATTTAGCTTTAACATGCAGATTTCTTTTTTTTTCCCTTCTAACCCAATTGGTAACTTTGAATTGTGAAACAAAAAGCACCCCAGAAAGCTTATTGTCTGCATTGAAATTAAGGAAGATAGTATATTAAACTAGAAGTAACTTAACTTTTATAAACCTTTGATGTAGGACACTTGGATTTGGAAAATGTGAATATAAAATTTGGGACCAACCAAAAAGATTCCTATAAAAAGGAGCAAAGTATATAAAGAACAAACATATAGAAGCTAGCTTACAAAGTAAAATAAAATATAAAGATGCAAAAACACTATTTGACTTAGAAACAATATTAAGTAATAATGGAATATCAGACTTGATAAAAAATACATTTTCATACTGATGGTGGGAACTGGGTACCCAGGTCAGTAGAATTATATAATGATACAGCTTTTTTTTTTTTTTTCAAGTAAAGAAGTATCGGTCAAAAATCTTAAATATTTATACTCTTTAAGCCAGTAATTTTATTTTTAGGAAAGTTTGAGCAGTCTTTTCCATCAAGGTACACATATTATATTGTTTTATGTTTTCAGTCATTTAGTTTAATTATTAATGCTAAGATATGTGCTCACTTGTAATGCCTACTTTTGCAGATTTCACCATATTTGGTAACTTCTAGTTATTTTACTAAGTACCGTTTAGTGTTGTTTGTTTTTTCGATGAAATTTCACTCTGTCACCCAGGCTGGAGTGCAGTGGTGCAATCTCAGCTCACTGCAACCTCCACCTTCTGGGTTCAAGTGATTGTCTCACCTCAGCCTCCTGAGTAGCTGAGATTACAGGGATGTAATACAATGCCTGGCTAATTTTTGTATTATTTAGTAGAGACAAGGTTTCGCCATGTTGGCCAGGCTGGTCTCAAACTCCTGACCTCAAGTGATCTGCCCCCCTCAGCTTCCCAAAATGCTGGGATTACAGGTGTGAGCCACTTTGCTTGGCCACATTTAGTTTTAATTGTCAGGCTCATATTCAAATGAAAGAGCTAAACTATCTTATACTCCCTTTCTAAACCTCAGAATTTCTAATTTTGTTGGGGTAGAAGGAAAAGAGAAAGACAAAGAAATGTGTTCATTCCCTATCTGGCCAGAGTTGTAGAATTTTAGGCATATAGAGAAGGTTATCAGTCTAACATTAATTACCTATGACTGCCTCCATGTAGCAAACATATTGGTCTGGGGACTGAATTCTTAGAAAGTAATGCTTAGTAGTTTTGATGAGTGATTCTGTCATATCCAGATGAAGTTTTACCCTTTCTACCTAGCTTCGCCTTTGCTTACCAAAATGTCTTCCTTCTAATAGCCTTTTGTCGTTGTTGTTTTAAACAGCTGTCTTCATTAGGGTGTCAGAAAGATGGCTCCTAATCTGAATTTATTCTATGGTGTTTGCCTAACCAACAGGAAGCTCACTCTGCATTGCCATTCCCAACAGTTAGCTACATCAATTATATCCTCTCTTTACCATGCTATAATCTATTAATTGTATTTTCTGTAGTCAGTGCAGATACATGTATATATTACTTAAACAGAATTCGTACCTGGGAATAGAATGTCAGTTCTTCTATCTAGCAAACTTTACTAGTCTATGTAGCAGATTCTTTTGGGAAATTTTTTAATAAAAAGTAGGTGGCTGTAGAAGTGCTACTTAAAATTGCTACATTTCCCATCAGGCACATGAAGCCACAACACTACACTTCCCCAATTTTCTACTTAAGTAAACTGGACAAAGGAAAGCAGTAGAGATCAGTCTGTGTAATAAAAGTAGTTAGTGGCTTAGTGACTTGAACGGAGGTAAGTAGCTCCAGATGTTGGTTATTCTTCAAATTATAAGGTTTTCATGTTACCTGTTTTAAGGACAAACAGTTCCACTTAATATCCTGATACAATATTTGAAATCTAACCTAAATATATAATCACAAATTTCCACAAAGAAACTGAATCAAATCTATACATTTTAGCATTTTTGTAAACATACAATATGTAATATAAAGCAAAGGCAACCTGAATATTTAATGTAAAAAAAGAGAGTCTAAAGCTAAACTTAAGAATTCCTCCAGCCCCCATTTAAATGAGACTTTTCCAAGGTCTAAGATCACCCCAGGCAGTGTGTTCATATGACCATATGTTTTTGTAAAAATTTGAAAAAGTGAGATATTTTAACAGCAGTTGGTTAAGAATTTTTCCTTTCCAACTTCCCCAAAAATATAGATAGTATCTTAATATATATGACTCTGCTTGTGCTATATGAAGCCTGATAGTTTCAAGTAAAACAAGATGGTGGCTGATAGTTAAATGGACTAAAGAAAAAAGTATTGAAGTTATAAAACTGATACTTCCTAGGTTCACAAATTATACAATGTATCATTTGCTAGATCCTAAGAATTAATTGCTTACAGAATTACAGAGCTCAGGGCAACGTAACAATATTTTACATTTTTTTATTATTCTTTTGCATACCTTAATTTCTGATTAATTTTGTAAATTTAAAGAATTATCAACCATACCCAAATTGAGTTATTATAGAAAAGGTATATCCTAGTGAAAACAAACACTTAAACTGTGAGATAGGCAACTGCCCCCCTCAGATGTCCACATATTAATCCTGAAATCTGTGAATTTATTACTTTTAAAAGTGGCTTTTTAGATATGATTGATTTTTAGATGGGGAGATTATTCTGGAATACCTGAGTGGGCTCAGTGAAATCACAAGGATCCTTGTAGGCAAAGAGGGAGGCAGTAGAGTCATGGGCATAGAAGATGTGATGACAGAAGCAGAGGGGGGAGGGAGGGAGGGAGGGAGTCAGGGAGAAGAGGAACGTGGAGAGAGAGATTTGAAGATGCTGAACTGTTGGCTATAATGATGAAGAAAAATATTGCAGGTGGCCTCTAAAAGCAGTCAAAGACAAAGAAATGGATTCACATTTAGAGCCTTTAAAAGGAACAGTAGCCTTGCCATCACAGCAATTTAAGTTAATAAAACCTGTTTCCAACCTTTGACCTCCGGAATTGTGATGTAATCCATTTATGTTGTTTTGAGCCACTAAGTTTGTGGTCATTTGTTACAAGAAGAAACTAATACAAACCAAAAGAAAATGTTTGTGGTATTTGTCAGCCTTAAATTATCATTATTGTTTGTGTGGGTCATTGAAAATCGATATCCATTTGGTTGAAATTTTGCATTGCCAATTTTATATTCTTTTTTAAAAAAGCTAAAGGCTGTATAAACACATGACTTACAGAGATTGTATCTTTACTTGCACAAAAGCATGGTTAAATTTTTCAGCATTTTTCCTTTCAAAATAATTATAGTAGTCTACTTATGAAATGTATATTATTCTTTTGGAAAGTACTTTCACAAAGACCTAAGCTGTTATGTAATTCATCCTCTTATTTCATTGTATGTACCTGTTGAGCAAGTAATATATATGCATTCAACAAGACAGTTATTCTTTCACAATACAAACATTTTTCCATGTTAAACAACTACATATTGTTTTTCTAACACCATAAAGGATTTCCTATGGAAGTTTAGCAATAAGTCAAACCAGATGCTCCACTTCAAGAATAAAGAGTAGTTTGGCACTAGTATTATAAAGCTGTCTACTTGCTTTAATTTAGAAGTCATTAAGCACTACAGCAAAGTAAATACTGCTGTTCAAGATATTATTACCTTGCATAGAAAGGCAGTATGGGAGATAACAGAATAACAATGAATCTTATGTTTATACGGTAAAAGTATTATTAAAGAGAGCAAGTACAATACGTTCTGCAGAATTTTACCCCTTATGTTTTAGTACATATCAATTAGTTAATAAGATGAGCTCAATGAGAATTCATTAACTTAATAATTCAATATCATATTAATTTTTGAAATATAACTGAATTTAATACTGAATATATTCTTCTCTTATTAAAATGCCTTTAGTAAAAGCATGCAAGAGCTTTCTTATTGGGACTATGTCATTTCATAATTTTTGAATGATTATTTGCTTGTTTTTTTAAAGACAGCAAGATCTATAGTACGTTACTTAAGATCATAGACTTAATATACAGTCATTTAAAAGTTGATAGATAATGCTTTGTTAAGGAAATATCAAGAAAGATTGTGAATTGGCATTTATTGTGCCTCATTGGAAATGAAAAATAACATTGGTTCTTAAATTCCACTACTATTTAAAAACTCTTATGTTAGTATTTTAAGCAATTTTCTCTTCCTCATTCATTTTTAGAATTATAACATGAATTATGAAATAAAGTTGAAGTCAGTGAAAATTATTTTTATTGTTTTTCAATAGCTTTTAATTTTTATATATGCATGGATACATATACCACTGCCTAAATTGCATAGAAAGAAAAATATTACTTTGCTGACAGTAGATAAGACTGAAAAATTATGCCTTTAATCAAATGTTCATTGACTCAATGACTATTTTTTAATGTTTCTCCCATTAAAAGAGCTAAAACTATGCCAAATACTGATTAATTTTTCTTTCCTTGCTTTCTTCTGTTGTGTGTGTGTGTGTGTGTGTGTGTCTGTGTGTGTGTGTGCGTGTGTGTGTGTGTGTGTGAAAGAGAATGAAAGACAGAGAGATAAATACTAGGTGCTTGGACTAGTACAGAGCATATGAGATTCGCTCTCTAGATGTGTGTGCGTGCGTGTGTGTGTGTGTGTATGTGTGTGTGTGTGTGTGTGTGCGTTCCTCTAGTCATAATGAAAATTGGTCCAAAGCAGTGTATGCATTTCACTGTTTTTTTCTTTATTATTTGTCCTAGATCCTTTTTTTGTCTTCAAATCATTTAATGCTTTTAATTATGAAAGTGATTGATTAACCTACATTAACAATCATTATCACCCAGAGTTTATAGTTTACATTATGGTTCACTCCTCGTATTGTATGGTCTAAGAATTTGGACCAATGTATAATGAAGCGTGTCCATTATTATATTATCATAGTCTTTTTACCACTTAAAAATTCTCTCTTCTCCACCTACTCATTCCAAGTATCACATTTTAAAATAAATTATGATTATTTCACCTCAGAAAAACTTTATCTCTGATATACACTCTTGCTATTTGAATTCAATGTCATTTTTAAATGATGTGTAGAATATTTTTAAATTGCTTTTATAGTGATGTATCTATGTGGTTTCACCAGTTTCTGAAATACTATCAGTTTCTGAATCTGCACATTATTCAAGTATGTCTTATTTTATTTTTAATTGCTGTAGATTGAGTTTAAAATTTAAAACCTCCTTTTAGAACTAGGGACGTTTTTCATTTAAGAGACCAATTTTTATCTGCTGTAGATAGTTTCTTTAGAACTCATGATATTTATATAGAAAATGAGGAGCAGATAAGATGTGAATTATTTTATGAAACATTTTTCCCAACGTTGGCACATTTTTTTTTTTTTTTTTTTTTTTTAGGCAGAAGGAAACTGAGCAGTATTTTAAAGATGCATAGTGTTTACATTGAATACTTGGTACTCTCTGGGAAAGAGACTTAGGAGAATATTTCCAATAAAGTCTGGATTATTATATTTAAGACTTTTCCATATTTGCTGCAAAAGATGTTTTCTGTTTAATCACAATTTAACATTTTATTGCATATTCTAAATATAAGAGCATAATATTATGTTGTTATCATCTGAAATGAGTTATGTCCAGGTTCCTAATCTGTTAATAATTCTCTTAAAAACAGGAAAAGAGACAGTGCAGTATCTTAAAGCAAATTTATGTTATATGCATTTCTACTCAGAATTAATATGTTATAAAATACTCTGCAGGCATAATAGACTTTTCTATTTTTAGAAAATAGCATTTTAAGATATTTTATAATTATTGCACTTAACAATAATTAAGCTATTTGTTTTGAACTAGCTATTTAAACACAACATAATAAAAGTTGTAAACAATGTTTATCTGGGTCACTGTAGCTTGAGGGTGTGTGTGTGTGTGTGTGTGTGTGTGTATGTGTTTCCCTGTCATAATGAAAATTGTTCCAAAGCAGTGTATGAACTTCACTGTTTTTTTTTCTTCATTATTTGTCCTGGATCCTTTTTTTTTTGATCTTCAAATCATTTAATACTTCTAATTATGAAGGCTATTAATGAACCTACATTGACAATCATTATCACCCCGAGTTTATGGTTTACATCATAGTTCACTGGTATTGTATGTTCTAAGAATTTGGACCAATGTATAATGAAATGTGTCCATCATTATACTATCATAGTCTTTTTACCACTTAAAAATCCTTTCTTCTCCACCTACTCATTCCAATTATTACTTTTTAAAATAAATTTTGATATTTTAGCTGGAATAACTTTATCTCTGATATCCAGAGATTTTGTATATGGATCAAGCTTGCATCAAGGTTCATTGTTCTACTTCTGATGCAACAGTCATAGATAATTTTCAAAGCTTGAGGGTGCAACTAAATACAAGCAGGAATCAAACAAGTTTTCTAATCCAGTCCTTACACAAAAATTTTTTTAAAAACCCTGCTCCTTTATTTAACTTCATGCCATTTCATTCTGGATCCCTAGGAAACTGGAAAAGGGCATTTTCCTTCCCTATGATCTCCAGTAATGGTAGGTATATGTTCAGTCAGTTAAGCTTGTCCGTGTCGTGAAGAACCTTCCCCCTGCCTGAACTTGATGGTATAGATGTCCTGCATCACAGAGAACTTGCCCTTTTGTTGCATACCAGCTGATATCCCCCTGCTGTAAAATGTTCTCTGATCCTCTTCCTTGTGCAACAGTATAGAGCTCTTAGGTTTGCTGAGGTTTCAAAGATTTTTCAAACCGTAACTCTTCCATTTAACTTATTATATATTCCATCCTCTCCAACCATAGATAACAACCCACTGAGGTTTGATTAGGGAACAATCTAGATGACAGACTTGGAGCTTCAAAATTCACCTCTATTTGAAGACAAGCAGATTTTGTATGTGGATCAAACTTGCATCAAATTTCATTGGTCTACCTCTGATTCAACAGTCATAGAAAATTTTCAAAGACTGCAAAATAGAGGCTTCTAATCCAGGGTCATTCATTCTCAGAGACATCATAATGTGTGGAATAAAAAATATCTTAGATCTGTGGGTATGTTTTTATTCATTTTAATAGGTATTCTTTAGTCAGTATAAACTTCAGAATTTGAAGTTCCTAAGAATTTTCATCACTAATTACATTTATAAAACTACTGAGTATATACATTTGGCTACAATGTATAACTTATTAGATTTTATATATATATAATCTTAAGTGACTTTCCGACAATCCAATTATATACATTTGGCTACAGCCTATAACTTATTTGATTTTATGTATATATCCTTAAGTGACTTTCTGACAATCCAATTATGGATTGTCACTGACTGTGATTTATAAAACCATTTCCAGTGTCTTGCCTCCAGTTTTTTTCATTATGCATATATTGTGAGAAAAAAGAATGGATCTTTCAATGGCTTAAAAATCACACATATTTTTATCTTCATCACTTAATTGATGCTTGCCATCCACCATTTATATTCCCAGGGGTGACATGCTCACATTTTGCTTTCTTTACTTTTTTTCATGAGGCCTCCATTCCTGTAAGGTTGATACAGGCAAGAAGATATAATCATAGACACATAATTCCACTTTAAAGTTACAGTTTATGCTATTTGTTTCTTTTGCATCAAATCACACTCTCAAGAGCTCAATTGCATCTTTTTTTTTAGGTATGTTCTATGACTTACTTCATATACCATCTTCTCTAGGAAGCCCTTTTTAAACTTTCGAGATTCAGGAGATTAACCTCCTTAGTAACTCCCAGATATGCTTTGTAACACTCTATGGATATCCTAATGTATAGTTTCAATTCTTCAGTTTCCTTTCCCCATTTGATATTGATGTTTTTCAAGACAGAATATGTTTAATCTTTTGATTTTTATAAATATTACAATTTTCAAGGAATGCCTTTAATTAAATGAATGAAAGAGAAAGAAGACAAAAGAAGATATATTAAAATAAAAGTTTTCATGATTAACACCTTTTAATTTCATATATATTTTGAGTGTTTAAATTTATAAATTTTTATTTTGGAGAAGGATAGAAAAGTAGAGATCAAGGTAACTCAGTACACATATAAATTTATCCTTGGTAATTCTATACATTGGAACTCATATATGTGTCAAAATACAAATGAATTAACATGATTCTATACAAGGGACATTATTCACATTATTATCAAAGAAAAAAGTATGGAGGAGGAGGAGCAGGGAAAAAGAAGAAAGAGGAAGAAGAAGGAAGAGGAGGAAGAGAAGAAAAGAAAAAGGAGGAGGAGGAGGAGAAATGGTAATCTTTATTTCATAGGACATGAGTAAAATGTTTTACATAAAATAATTTGATTCAGGGTTTCATTTTTTTTTAATTTTAAAAAGTCATTCATTAGATGAATTCATTGATGAATTCTATAAACATTTAACAAAGAAATAGTACCAGTCAATACCATACAATTTCTTTTAGAATATGACGGAACAGGAAACACTTCTTCACTTATTCTATGAAGCCAATGCTTCCTTAGTAACAAACATCAGACAAAAAAATTAGAAAAAACTACAGACCAGTATCCCTCATGAACATAGATACTAGCATTACTAACAAACTATGAGCAAGTGATGACTTGTGAGGTTTATCTCATGAATGCAAGATTTGCTTAACATTCAAAAACATTTTATTCATTATATTAGAATAATGGATAAAAGCCAAGTGATCATCACAATGTATATATAAAGAAGTTTGTACAAAGTTTATTTATGATAATGGTTTTAAACAAACAAAATATATGGGGTCTTTCCCATCCCGAAAATGAAGATTCATGAAAAATCCACAATTTATATCATACTTACAGATGAAAAGACTGACTGACTTCTAAGTTTGAGAATAAGGCAACAATGCCCAGTCTTTCCACTTTTCTTTTTTTCCCCTGAGACAGAGTCTTGTTCTCTCGCCCAGGGTGGAGTGCAGTGTGCACGATCTTGTCTCATTGTAACCTCCGTCTCCTGGGTTCAAGCAATTCTTCTGCCTCAGCCTCTCGAGTATCTGGTATTACAGATGCCCACCACTATGTCCAGCTAATATTTGTATTTTTGGTAGAGATGCGGTTTCACCATGTTGACCAGGTTGGTCTCGAACTCATGACTTCATGATCCATCCACCTAGGCCTCCCACAGTGCGGGGATTACAGACGTGAACCACTGTGCCTGGCCAACACTTTTCTTTAATATTGTACAAATTGCTAATATAAAGTTAAACAACTGATATATGGAGCAGCAGGCATGGATCCCAGAACATTATGCTGAAGTAAAGCATTTAGAAACAAAGTATAATCTATAGTGACAGAAAGCAGATCAGCAGTTGCTTGGGGCCAGGGATGAAATTGACTAGGAAGAGAAACAAGGAGCTTTGTGGAGTAATGGAAATGTTTTATATCTTGATTGTGATGGTGGTTGAGCAGGTGTACAAATTGGTCAAATCAGAAATGTATGCTTAAAACAAGTACATTTTATCATGTTTAAATTATACCTTGAAATATTTATTTAAAAAAGAAATTGCATTCTTTAATTATAGTCCAGAAATATGTATGTGTGTATATATATATATATATATATATCTCACTGCATAAAATAGCAAATTATGTATAAAAGAGCACATTCAATTGTTTCTTAAATATTAAAGATTTGTAACTTTGCCAGGAAATTTTCCAACATATGCCTAATCTTTTTATAGTGTTTGAGTTAGATTTTCTAGAATTTAATTGCAACATATGCAGTTAAGTGAGAATGTTTTCTTCAACACAGAGATAAGCTATTTACAATAGGTTTCATGCCTTTGTTGACTCTTTAGGATTAGAAATAAAATACTTTTATATTAATATAAAATAGATCTTCTGTCATAACAGCTTTGTTAGAATGTCGACAAAAGAAATGAATGTCACTGATCTATATGATCGATTTTATAATGAGATATTATCTTCTTTAACTCTTAATGTCTACTTGTCTTCTCATCAAGCTTGTACACGTGCACGTGTGCGCGCACACACACATATTCATGCACATGAACATGCACTCTTGACATATTTCTCATTCACATGGCTAAGGATTTTCTTACTGTGTAGAAAGGCTCCAAAATACATACAAATTGAAATGTTTGTAGGCACTATTATTCTTCCTTACAGTAAATTTAATTATATAATTTCTTATGTGTTGCTGATGTTTTTCAGGGTATTAAATTGTCTAATGAGTTTCCTAACTTTAGGATTTACTAAAAGTAATACTGTCTTCTTTTAATATTTGTGCCTAAACTGTCCTCAAATAGCCATTACTCAGCATTTTTACCCTCCATTCAAATCCCTTCCTTTCCATTTTCTGCTTTCCTTTCTGTGGATATTATTTATTGAATCAGACATACTAGCTGAGGAAATACTATTATTCTCCAAAACAGAAAGGATGGTGCTTTATATTTTCTTTCAAACATCTTTTAAAGTTCAGTTTACTTGGATCTTTATATTAACATCTTCGTAAACATAATTGTTTTTAAAATTCATTAGTCTGTATATAAGAGGATAAAGAGCTATAGAAGTAAGATAATATATTCACTTCTTTCCCCTTCCATTTTGTTTTCATTTTTCCTCTTTCAACATTATCTTTTGTGGGTGTATGGCAACCAGTTGCTGGCCAAGCCAAGTTTCATTAGTGACTCTGGCAACATCCCCAACTCTTTCCTCCTACTACAGACGTTTTATACCCACATTTTAAGGATAGCAATTACAGAAGCTCTTGTGTACCAAGAATGGAAGAAGTCTGAAGAGCACATTCTTTTTTTTTTTTTTCTTTTTTTTGAGACGGAGTTTCACTCATGTTACCCAGGCTGGAGTGCAATGGCACGATCTCGGCTCACTGCAACCTCCACCCCCTGGGTTCAGGCAATTCTCCTGCCTTAGCCTCCTGAGTAGCTGGGATTACAGGAACGCACCACCATGCCCAGCTAATTTTTTGTATTTTTAGTAGAGACGGGGTTTCACCATGTTGACCAGGATGGTCTCGATCTCTTGACCTCGTGATCCACCCGCCTTGGCCTCCCAAAGTGCTGGGATTACAGGCTTGAGCCACACATTCTTAAGATCATATTCTCAATTATTATTCCTGTGTTCTAATAAAGCTATATTTTTTGCATGTTGAAAATAAGATCTTTTAGAATGACAACTGCAAAATTTTCTTGATATGGTAATGGATAATTGAGTCATATGTATTGAAGAGAATAGACATAAGTTGATGTGAAATTTTCATAAACATAAAAAGAAGTATAGCTCTGTTTTATTGATTTACAGCTTCTCTAATAAATACTCTATCTAGAATGGTAAAAATCTAGATGAGAAGTTATAGACACAGAATCTCATATTAAAAAGCACATCTACCTGTGGCATGGCATAAAAGATGAGTTCCTGACTGAAAGTGTTACGTAAGGCCCTACTTTTTAAAGTTTTCCTTCATTTATTTTACACATATTTATTACTTTTCTTTTTATTTGTTTTCTTTCTGTGATAAAGGACAGCAAGTTATAATGCAAAATATAGGATAGTAAAAGGTTCTTATTCTTTTGTGTCACTTATTTGTCATATGGTCTTGGTCAAGTCATGTTAACATTTTGAACCCTGGATTTCTTTTCTCATAAATGGGAATAAAAATAATGTCTAGCAGCCTTTCTTTTATAGTAATGTTGTGAAGAATGTACAATATACTTGATAAATTTGTTTTGAAAAATTAAAAAGAGATAACACTCATTATAGAAATTTCAAAATTTCCCAAATTTGTCTTATTCTTACAATATACTTATGATAACTCAGGTGTAATAAATCTATTTTACTATACAATTCAAATAAAACTCTATCAGAACATTTTCTGGCTTTTCCCATAAATAAGAATGCAGAATGAAGAAACACTTCAGTGCTGATTATTCTAATCATAATGTTACATAATGAAAAAATTGCTAATTTTGTAGAAAATAAATGCTCTTGTAATTTATGTACATGTAAATTATAAAGATATGTGTATATAAATTTATATAGACATTTATAAATATATATCAATATATAAAATGTGAATATGTGTATATTATATAATATAAAGTAGAAAATAAACAATAATTTATAAAAGGCATTGGAAGGCCAAACAGAACTTGACAATATGGGTTCCAGTGTTAATAATAACTCAGGCAGTCATGTATCCTATAAATATATATACCTACTATGTACCCAAATAATGTTTTAAAAAGAATAAGCCATGCAAATAACTTATACTAGCATGATTCTAAAAATATTTTACCATAAAAATCTCAGACTACCTTAAAATGCCTTTCAGCTGAATCATGTTAATTCAGCTATTTGTTTTTATTGAAGAGTGTAGGATGTGCAATTAGGAATTCCATCTTCTATCTTCTAAAAACAAATACTGAAGGAAATATGCAAAAATTTAATTATCAGGGTTAGAGGTAGAAAGACAAGAACCAAGAAAGGATATGAAGATTGCCATACAACTATATAACATATATATAGTATAATACCTGATCTGTTACATGGTATTGAAGTGAAATTGAAAGGGAGTAACTGAATAGATTATGAAAATATGATTTATAAACCATACCAATGTAGAAGCAATATTTGTGTGCATATTATTTTCCTTTTTAATATTTTTGTGCTTTAGTAATTTTTTAAACCAGTTTTTATTTTCACAATATAAGTTATTATAAAATAAAATATTAAAGACAACAATTCATCATGGTGATTTATTAAATTAAAAAATCAACAATTATATGCTTGACAAATAACTTCAAATTTTATGTTTCTCAAAAAAATCCTGTATAGACATTTTATATCCTGTAATGGTGTCCTCATTAAATCTTATACTAATGTTTAATATTTGCATCTGAGGTAGAACTTCTTTGTTCCTTGCTTAACCTATTAGGTAAATGAAGATAAGACACTCTTTCAAGTTATTTGAAAGCATTACAATGTGTGAAGAGTTATATGAAAGGTGTGAAGAGATAAACAAGATACCAATTGCTCAAAGAGCTTTAAAACTCTGTTTCATACCTTGCTTTTCATTTTAAGAATTATCAAAAGAAGGAAACATTTTAGATAGGGAAACATTTTAGATAAATATTTTTCTTTTATTATTCAAGTTCTGATGTTTAATATTGTACCACACTGGGGCAGCAGTCAGCAAGATTAGTTTTCTTAAATAAAAGTCTATCGCAATTATCTGGTGTTTGGGTTTTATTTAAAAGGCTAACAATACATTTACATTTCCTTTTTTCATATATTTGGCTTCAAAATTGTCACCTGTTTGTAGTGTAACTGTGAGAGGCTAATTCATAGACATTTCTGGTTTATCAAAGTTATTTGTTTACCAAATCAGCCTCTGAACTCTTGTAAATGACATAATAAGCCCATTAATGTAAGATATCTCACATATTTATTTTAAAATTAATGATGAGAAGCAACACAATTATTTCTATAAGTTCATTTGTATTACTTTCTGCATTTTTATTCCAGGTAAAACAATTCATACCTTTCTAAGATATGTTAAGTTTTCTTCCCATTTTAAATAAGATGTTAATTCAATTTTCTGTGTTTATTATATCAAAAATTTGAGAGTCAAAGAAAAGAAGCTCTAAGGCCACAATTATTATATTATCATAATTACATTAACCTTGTTTTTTCTGTGTGTGTCCTATTTCAAAATTTTGGCCTCTCATGTATTACAGTGATAATATCCATATAGAAAAGAAATTAGTTTCAAATATACTTTTCTTTGATAACAGTATTACTTACTGCCATAGTTTTCTATTTTACATTGATGATATATTAAAAATGTCTATAGTACAAATATTAAAAGGGCAAAAGGTTTTCTCTCGTATATTGCTAAAACTGTGATGACCAAAATAGGACAGTTTGTTAGCAAAATAAAGTGATTTACTATTTTTCATAGTGGGAGATGACAAACATTTTAAATATTCTTTTCTTAGATATAGTTGTTTATTATTTTTTAAAGTTCCAGTGGGAAAGTAGTTGATAACAAGAAAAATTTACTACATTATTGGAATGCAATGGGTAGAGAATGTTACTATGCTATTCTGTGTTACTATGCTTAGCTATGACAGCAAGATACTGATACCATTTAATAAAATATTTTAGGGTTTTTCTGTTTTCCCCAAGGTGATGGATTAGAGGCTTTTGGCATGCCTTAGCCACTTGGAAATAGTAAGACAGAGCATAAAGATCAACTCTGTCAGCTCTAATTCAAGAAGGAAAATGGGAGGGAATCCTCCAGAATTATGAAGGACATCCCAGAACCCAGGGAGGAGAACACTGAAAAAGAGACCCCATAATGATGTGTGGATGATAAAAGTAAGTGAAGCCCCAGCATATGAGAGAGGCAGAGAGCCTCCCTCTGGAATCACCTTTCTACTGGGCTTTTTTTTTTTTTTTTCAAGTCCTAGAGCAAACATGGGAGAGGTTTGGAGATAATGTAAGAGAAAGATACCTGGGAAAGCTGTAAATACTTTCCCAGACCCAAGGCTGAGAGCAGAGGCCATTTTTAACAAACAAAGTTAGCCTTTTTAACATACAAAGTTAGCCGTTTTTTGGTAACTTGGCAGCATAACCACACAGGCATTTTAATCTTGGCCAGAAATTAGAGTGCCATATCTGGAGAATTACTCTACTGGATTAGGAATTTAGGCTACACCCCATACCCATGAAGATAACCTGAGGCCAAGGTCTTCTACAGCCAAAACTATTTAAAGTGCCTCAGCAATCAGCAGTGGAATTGTGCTCTCCCCTGTTGCAAGCCTGGGGCAGGAGGAGAGCTGCTACAGCTGCAGTTTCTCTTCGGCAATGAGACTTGCAACCAGGTCCAGCTTGGTGACCTGGAACTGGTCTGCAGGTGCCATTGCTAGATGCTCCAGCCTGCTCCCTTGAGATGCTGGTACATTGGAGCCCTCTGTGGTTTATGCCCAGAAAGAGCTCCAAGAATTCAGAGCCCATGCTCAACTGGAACAGCAGCCTGACCCACCTCACCCTTTTTGTGAAGAGATCCTGGTGCAAGGGGGACTGGTCTGCTACATACCCAGGCAGATCTCCAGGAACTGAGAGCACCTGCTCACGTAGGTCAGCAGCCTAAGCTGTCCCACAACTCCTGTGCAGAGATTTGGTGCAGGGGGCTTTCTCTGTTCCACGCTCAGGCAGATTTCCAGGTATCTGGAGAATTGCTCTACTGGATTAGGAATTTAGACTACCCCCCATACCCATGAAGATAATGTGAGGCCAAGGAGATTTTTCATCTCCATGCCTAGGCCAACCTCTGAGCACTTGGTGGCCAGCCACTGTATTCTACCTTGGCACTGGTGCTTCTGACGTCGGCTGGCAGACTTGCCTGATCCAGCCCCACTCATCTCGGCCCCCACCACCTAGGGACTGAGCAGAAAGCTCAGACCGTGATGCATTCTAAGTATTGGCCCATTGCCTGAGGCAACATAGATAATTGCTGGTAAACAAGGATCAAGTGTATCCCCAGCCATGCTTGCCGCAGCTAGCTCTTACTTATAAAAACTGTCTACTGGCTTGTAGATCAAACTACACAGGCCAATATAAACCTGTATAATGAGATACATAGGGATATAGAAGCAAAACCAAAACACCCTAGACAGTATTCTCTATCACTGCACCTCTAGGAAGGAGGAGAAAGGAAAAGGGAAAGAAAAAGCAACAATGATAATATGTGTGTGGAGGGGGGCAAAGAAAAACCCTATCCTCATTAAAATGATTACAAAAGTTATAATTGCCAGCATCTCCAGATGCAAAGGAACCAGTGCAAAAATTCTGGCATGATAAAAACTCTGAATGTAGTGACACCACCAAAGGATCATATTAGATCTCTAGCAGTGGTCCCTAATCAAAATGGAAACTTATAATTGATGAATAAAGAATTCACAGCTTGGATTGCAAGGAAGCTCAACAAAATCCAATACATGGTTGAAAATCAACACAAATCAATCTAAAGCAGTCCAGGAAATGAAGGAAGAGATAAACATTGTAAAAAAAAATTCATTCAGAGCCTATAGAATTGAAAAACTCACTTAAGGATTTCTAAAAGACAATGGAAAGATGTATCAACAGATTGGATCAGGCAGAAGAAAGAATGTCAAAGCATGAAGACCTGTCTTTTGAACTAACTCAGAAAGAGAAAAAAAAATTTTTTTAAGAAATATAGGATCATGCAAAGTGACCAATCTTACAAAATATTGGCATTCCTGAGAGAAAAAGAAAAAGATAAACAACCTGCAATTGCAATACATATGTGAGGGAATAAGTCAAGGAAATTTCTCTTATCTTGCCAGGGAGTAGACATTCAGATATGTGAAATCCAGGAACTCTTGCAAGATATGCTACAAGTCAAATCACACCAAGGATTATAGTCATAAAACATTCGAAGGTCAATACTAAAGAAGAAATCTTAAAGGCACCAACATAAAAAGCTCAAATCATGTACAAAGGGAAGTCCATCAAGATAACAGCAGAATTCTCAGCAGAGAACTCAGCAGAAAAGGCCAGATTGGGGCCCGATTTTCAGCAGTCTTAAAGAAAAGATATGCCAACCAAGATTTTCATATCCTGCTAAACTAAGCGTCTTAAATGGAGAATTAAAATCATTTCCAGGCAAGGAAATACTAGATAATTTATTAACACTAGACCAGCCATACAAGAGATTTTTAAGGGAGTTCTAAACGAATAATACCTGCTGCTACAAGAACACACTTAAATACATGTCCCACAGATCATATAAAGCAATCACATAATAGAAACTCCAAACCAACCAGCTACCAACTTCTTGATAAGATAAACATCTCACATATCAATATTAGTCATGAGAGTAAATGGTCTAAACTTCCCACTTAAAAGACATAGATTAACAAGTTGGATTAAAAACAAAAACAAACAAAACATAAACAGAAAAAAAATAAGACCCATTCATCTGTTCTCTTCAACAGATGCACCTCACATGTAATAAAACCCATAGGCTTACAGTAAAGGGTGGGAGAAAGATCTACCACAGAAATGAGAAACATCAAAGAGCAGGGGTTGCTGTTCTTTTGATAAAATAGACTTTGAAATAATTGTCAAAAAAGGCAAAGGGCATAACTTAATAACAAAGGATCCAATTTAAAAAGAAGATGTTACTAAACTATATGCATACTCGCCAATCATTGGAGATCCTAGATTTACAAAACAAGTATTTCTAGATCTAAGAAAAACACTTACACAGCTACACAATAATAGTGCAGGAATTTTAACACCCACTGTCAGCATTAGACTGATCATTGAGGCAGGAAATTAACAAATTCTGGACTTAAACTTGACACTTGATCAACTGAGCCTAATAGACACCTACAGAATATTCCACTCAAAACCCATGGAATATATAATGTTGTAACCTGCACATGGAACATACTCAAAGATCAAATACACACTTAGCCATAACACAAGTCTCAGTAAGTCAAAACTAAAAATTGAAATTACGTCAGCCGTATTCTAGGAAGATGGTTGAGTGAAAATCAGTCATTACCAAGATGATCTCTCAAAACTGAAATTACATAGAAATTCAACAACTTGCTTGTAAATGCATTTAGACTCTGGAGGAAAAGAGGATTTAGATTTAGACTATGACAAATGGAGATGGTTGGTTGAAATTTACGTTTGTACATTTGGCATACTGGCTAGCTAATCTACATTTGGCTGCTTCCAAGAGCACGACTAATAATCTGTGCTCCCTAACAGTTGGAAAATGAGAGTTAATGCTTTTCAAGTATAAGAACATAGGTTTCAGGACAAAGAAGAATGAGCCAGAGGAGAATCTTATCAGGTTATGGGAAACTCAAAACAAATCTACCTGAACGTACACCGGTCCAGTTAAGAATCAGTTATTACTCTGCAAACACAGCACAGAGAAGAGTTATATATGACCTTTGCTTGTATTCTACCTCAGAATTTTCCTATGACAAACAACAATTTTAGATAGCACAACAAAACACCCAAAAAGAATGCAAAAATAAAGGAGGGAATGACTTGATTCCACCAATGATGCCAAACAAATAAGAGCCAATAAAAACCCCAGTATCAAACTAAGAATAAATAGTCAATAAACTGATTTGTTTAGGGAGAATATATGGCTCTTTATGGTTGGTCTTAAGTTTGAAACAAGCAAAAATTAGGGAAATTGACAGTCACTGACCAAGTCCTGACCATACTGGGCTTATTACTACAGAGGTTAAGACATGGTTTGCTGGACTGATTGCTGCAGCAATTGTGGTCAGAACTGTATTGTCATATATGGTCTGTCCACTGTTCATTTGTATATTCAGTTTCCCAGTCCTCATCTCACTAATATTACTAATAGTAATATTTGGCATTTATTAAACAACTCTTACATGTTATGCACCTGGCCAGATACTTTACATGCACATTTTTAATTAAAAAAATTCCAAAACAGTTCTAGTGCTTTATATATAACTATATATAAAACAAATGTATATATAAAACACACACATATATAGAACAAACATGTAGATACCCATATATAAAAACATTATGAAATAGATGTTATTGTCAGTTTATCAAAATTCTAAAAACCCACAAAGTCTCATATATACATAAATTGCCCAAAGTAAGGAGCAAAACTCAGGAATGGCTGACTCCAAAAGCCATATTCTTAAGTATATCATTGTATGAATGAATATTTCCTATAAATACATAACTACAACTTAATGTATTAACTCCTTTTGGAATTTATTATTATTTTCTCTGCAAATAAGTAGGCATAAAAAATATATGAGTAGAAAAGTGAAAGTAGGAAACACCTTTTAGTTGAGGTATATGATAGTCAGATGATCTGCAGTTCTATATTTAGCCCAAAGGCAGACCTGAACAGGGAAAAATGTGTCAATATCAGAATCTTAAAAAATTAGGAGGTAAAATTAGCCAGGTGTGATTTTGTGTACCTGTAGTCTCACCTACTCTGAAGGCTGAAGTGGGAGGATCTCTTGAGTTCCCGAGTTCAAGGCTGCAGTGAGCTATGATCTTGCTACTGTTAGCTAAGGCAACAGTGAGACCCTGTTTAACAAACAAACAAACAAAAAAGAGTACATAAGTCCCTTTGCTCATTAGTAGTTTTAATGTAATTAAAAAGTTCCTGGTTTAAACACCAAAAGCATTGACAACAAAAGCCAAAATAGACAAATGGGACCTAATCAAACTCCACAGCTTCTACACAGCAAAAGAAACAGTCATTAGAGTGAATCGGCAACCAACAGAATGGGAAAAAAATTTTGCAGTTTACCCATCTGACAAAGGGCTGATATCCAGAATTTACAAAGAACTAAAACAGATTTACAAGAAAAAAACAAACAACCCCATTCAAAAGTGGGCAAAGGATATGAACAGATACTTTACAAAAGAAGACATATATGAGGCCAACAAACATGTGAAAAAATGCTCATCATCACTGGTCATCAGAGAAATACAAATAAAAACTATATTGAGATACAATATCACGCCAGTTAGAATGGCGATCATTAAAAAATCTAGAGACAACAGATGCTGGAGAGGATGTGGAGAAATAGGAACACTTTTACACTGTTGGTGGGAGTGTAAATTAGTTCAACCATTGTGGAAGACAGTGTGGCGATTCCTCAAGGACCTAGAAATAGAAATTCCATTTGACCCAGCAATCCATTACTGGGTATATATCCAAAGGATTATAAATCATTCTACTATAAGGACACATGCACACGAATGTTCATTGCTGCACTGTTTACAATACCTGGAACCCAACCCAAATGCCCGATGATAGACTGGACAGGGAAAATGTGGCACATATACACCATGGAATATTATGCAGCCATCAAAAACGATGAGTTTGTGTCCTTTGTAGGGACATGGATGAACCTGGAAACCATCATTCTCAGCAAACTGACAGAAGAGCAGAAGATCAAACACCGCATGTTCTTACTCATAGGTGGATGTTGAACAATGAGAACACATGGACACAGGGAGGGGAGCACTACCCACTGGGGTTAGTTGCGGCGAAATAGGGGAGGGATGGTGGGGGGTGGGGATTTGGGGAGAGAGAGCAAGGGGAGAGATGCCAGATGTAGGTGATGGGGAGGAAGGCAGCAAATCACACTGAGACGTGTGTACCTATGCAACAATCTTGCATGTTCTTCACATGTACCCTAAAATCTAAAATGCAATAAAATAAATAAATTGAAAAAAAAAAGAGAGACCAGAAGAAATACAGGAAAGACTTTTATATTTTAATTACAAAAAAAGAGAAGTTCCTTGTTTAATCCACAAAACACACAACATTTCCAAATTTTCATGAAAGCAGAGTCTAAACTCTCCCACTTAAAAAAAGTCAGATTCAACTAGAATTGGACATGTTTTTATTTTGGCTAATCTATTTTACATTATTCCTGCCAACTATTTTTAAAGATACTGTGAAATAATTTAAAAAAATTATCTACCTGTTCAGCTGTCCTTAATCAACTGAAGTTGCTCTTAAACCCTCTGAAATAAAACAGAAAGCTTGTCAATACATTATTTCAGAAACAGATCTTTCAAATATTTGAAGAAAACTTTGTATGCATCCCAGCACTGCATGTATTCTCTCCCCTTGTCTCCTGTGCCCATACTCACCAAAGTTAATGAAAGGACTAGGTACTGAACACAGTTATTCAATTAAAAAAATTCATTTATTAATCTCTCATAACATGTCAAATGTCCTTCTAAGCACTGTGAAGAATCAAAGATAGAGTCATTTGTGCTTGCTTTCTAGAAACGTGGTCTACTGTGCATATAATATAAAGGAGGAACTGCTATAATATAAAATATAAAATCTATAATATAAGGGAGGAACTGCTACACATGGGATATCTAGAGAAAACTGTATGAGACAATCTGAACTCCTGCCAATACAGAATTATTGAATAAAGTCACAAAGCATGGTGCACCTAGTGAGTTCTTAGTAGATATTAATTTATTTTAAACTGCTATCTTAATTGATATGATTTTCAGAACTATTGCTTTGATTACTTTATTTCCATTAAGTTTGAGTATGTTAATAGCCCTTCCAGGTGTAGTTTGAACAGTATCTTGTGCAATGTACCTATATGTTTTGCTAAAAAAACAAAGTTTTCATTCAAATTTGTAATGAACCATTTTGACAACAAAAATATTAGTAGTTTTATTTTTAAATGAATATTAAGATAGAACATTGCTATTCTTTATTTATGAAATTGACATATAGAAATATATGTCATTTGTAGTTCAGCAGGTAGGAGGGAATGGCATCCAGTGGCTTTTTCTCTTCCATTTATCTGGTGAAAAGGAGGGTTACAGCTCTTTTTATCCTGCATCCCACAGCCCACCATGCCAGCTAGGAATGTCACAGCTCTTTTGCTGCCATAGTTCAAGGAGTAGGAGGGAGGGTTCCAGCATGTTCATTCCCACCAACCACAGCTCAGCAAGCGTTACAGCTCTTTTTCTCCTTCTGCCCATAGCTGGGTGAGTTCCAGGTTCTTGTCTCATGACCAAGAGGAATAAGGTATGAAGACACCAGAGAGTGAGTAAGCAGAGGCAAATTTCATTAAGCAACAGAAGAAAAGCTCTCAGCTGTGATAGGGGACCCTGAAAGTTGGGTAGCCAGTTATGAGGCTAAGTCCAGGGGTTTTATGGGCTTAGACTGGGGGAGTGCTTGCTGATGGGTCAGCAAGCTTGGAAAAAGCATCATTCAGTTGGTTAAAAGGCATCATCTAGAAAGAACCAATCGAAAGAGAGAGGGTAATATGGGGATAGAAGTTCTCACTTTTCTCACTTTGGTCATGCACTCTCCTGGAACCAGAGCTTGGTTTTCAGGCTGAATTCAACTGTCTTTGGCATGAAGATTGGGTTTTACAAGAGACTAGTCCCTGTCTGTCTCGGAATTAGTCTGTCTTGTCACTATCAAGATGATATAAGTTGTTAAATTTCAACATGTTATTTGAAACTGTTGTTCCACCAGCATCTTTAAACTCTGGTTTCTCCTGTCTAGTATATAATTTTGAATTAATTTTAACCTTTTAAATGCTTGAAAAATAAGCCTGCTAGATTTTCATTTAAAACAAATATTAACTTTTTTGAAGAGAACAATAACTGATTCTTGGGGCACAACCCTGGAGAACTTTAAGTTTAACGACAACCCTTTAATAAATACTTTTTAGTGTCAGGTATTTTAATGACTACATTTGCTGTTTTATTAAGTGTTCTTTTAAAACTACTTGCCAAAAATCCAGGGAATATATCTACTTGGGTTGAATGTTTCGTTATGCTACTATTATACATGCTGAAATAGAACATTACCTGTATGTGCTTAATATGGAGTTTTTGACCACATTCATTTCATATTTTCCCCAGAGACTAAGGTTTTGAGATGCTTTGATCAGAAATCAGATTTATGAATGATGTAATAATAGACTATGTACTTCATTGCTTGGAATTGTCAGGTAGTGTCAGATTTTTCTTTCACTGAAAGACTCATAATAAAGTTCCTTCTTTGTGTGGCTACCCAGATTATCTAAAGAAAATATAAGCATCCATTGACATAATTCAGTAGTCCACTTGGCTATTTGAGAAATGCATCGTCAACTGGATAATACTGTTAAATATTTGAATGGTGTCTGTGCGAGAATTTACTTATTACTTGTAGCACTATATTTTTAATTAAGAAACATATTAGAAATTTCTACCATTACTCTTTGGGTGCTGATGTTAACTTTCCATTACTTGAAATTCAGACCAAAATAATTTTAATGGTTATGTGAAAATACATAGTAAAATAATAACTGCACCTTTAAAATTATTTTGAAATTGTATCGTAATTCAGGATGGGAACATATACATCCCCAGGAAAAATTACATAAAGGCTTTATGATATACAGTGATGTTAAAGGTGTTATGCCATCTAACTTTGAAACTACCCTTTATTTAATCCACCAAGTATTTTTGAACAATGCATTATCTTTCTCCTTTCAATTCATTGTTAATCATATAGTATTTAAAAACTTCATAAGTATTTAGAATTCTTTTTGCAAAAAATTTACCTAATATGCATTTTGTGAGGTTACCATACAAAATATTTATCATTGATATAGTATTAGTGATGGCAGCAGTGGCCCCTCTGGAATGGCCTCTGTGAAAACCCTGTATGCAGGGGGGAGGTATGGCCAAGGCTGCATGCTCCACAGAACTGGCAGGAGCCAAAAACATGTGGGAGTACCACCCTCTTCCAAGTTGGCAGGGTGGAATCCCTGCTGTCCTGGGCACAGCTGCAGCCACTCAGCCCTGGCTGTGGACCTTAGCATCCCTGTGCTCTCTGGTGCCTGGGAAGGCCCCCTGCCCTCACAGGCTTAGAAGTACCTGATCCCACTTCCTGTCTTCTCCCTGCTCATGGCACCCACTCTGATTTCAGAGAAAAGTTGTGTCTGAGCCTGGGTACTCTAACTGCTCAGCCAGGTGTGTATGTACAGGGTGGTGCTGACATGCCAGTCCCCTGCCACCTCAGCCTTCTCTAGACTTTGGACAATGAGCATGGGAGGGAGGTGGGGGTGGTGAAGGGAGTGGGAAGGGTGAGGGAAAGAGCCTTAGTGTGGGCCTGCAGATGCCCCTTAGCATAAACAGCCTGGATGACATGTAGATGGCAGCAAGAGGCAGACAGATTCCTGGGTGTAAAGAGGTGAGTTTCTGGTGAAGCCCCACCTTCAAGCCAGAGATGGCCTGAAGCATGGAGGCTGGGCTGTAAGCCCTGGGTTTAGTCCATGGTCCAGATTGGAAACTTATGGTGCTGTTTTTGGGCCCACCCATGGCAACCCATGGACCAGTCTGCACACACTTCCTCCCTTCTGAAGCTCATAAAAACCCAGGACTAAGCTTGACTCATCAGGATGCCCTGCCTTCAGACAGGAGCTACAAACTCTGGCTCTCCTCTCCACTAAGGGCTGCACACTCCTTGGGATTACATGCCTGCAGATAGGAGTTACCCATTCTGGGTCTCCTCTCTGCTGAGAGCTGCCACACTTGACAGGATGTCCTGTCTGTGAACAGGAGCTACCCACTCCAGGTCTCCACTCCACTGAAGGCTGCACATTCATAGGGACAACCCATCTGTGGACAGGAGATATCTACTACAGGTCTCCTGAGAGCTATAATATCGCTCAATAAAGCACCTCTTTGCCTTGCTCACCCTCCAGTTTTCTGCGCACCTCATTCTTCCTGGACATGGGACAAGAACTCAGGACACACCAAATAGTGGGAGTGAAAGAGCTGTAACACAAACAAGGCTGAAACATGCCCCTCTACTCACTACAATGTGGGCAAGAGGTGGAGAGGAGAGCTGTGGTCCTACCAGGAACCCAGACTTAGGGGCTCCCTGAGCCAGGACTGTGACAGCCTCTTTGGGTCTCTGTAGTTTCTGACATCTCCAGGTTCCCAGGCACCACTACATTCCCCTCACCCAAATGGGTGCCTATAGCAGAAGCCACTTGCAGTGCATTGGATCTAGTCACAGGCTTGCATGGAGCCAATGCCTGTGCTGGCACCTGGAGCTGCCTGCCCTGCCACAGCAGCTGGTGTGCCTGGCTGTGTGTGGGGGCTGGGCCCTGTGCTCTCTTGCTCATGTGCTCCTCACTGCCCTGTACCTGGCTTGCCCTTGACAGGGGTGGGATCTTGGCCTGTAGAGCTGAGCTCAGCCTGTCAGGATGAGTGGGTGGAACAAGCTCAGTGGGCCTGAGCAAAATCCAGGCAAAGGCACCACCAGCTGTAGAGGCTTCCTGCTGAAAAAGCGACACCCCATGAATACAGTCACATTAGTTCCAATATATACTGCATATAACATATTTTTTCCCACTAGTCCCAAATTGTTTTGAATGGACATTTTTATTTTACTTTGTTGCACTTCTCCCTTTGTTTTGATCCAGATTCCAATTCCAGATTACACATTACTTTGAATTGTCATGTAGTAAATATTTAGAAAACATTTTTAGATCCTTAATAATGTGAATATTTTTAGATTTAATGTATTTTCTTCTTTTGATGCCAACACTCAATAATATTTACATCATGAGGGTCTCAAAACTCACCTGTGGGAAGCTTCTCCTAAATAAGATGAAGTATTACTGTAATTGATTAAAATACTAAAATACTTTATTAGATATGTACTTATGAATGCAAACATTGTGCCTGATAAAATGAAATTTAAAACAAACATATTTAAAATGAAAAAAGACATGAAATCAAGCTGTTTCCAGGCAGAACTACATGAATACTGAGTATTTAGGGAGAGATTCTGTCTTCATAAGGCTGCTTCTACTTAAATTTTACTTATTTCACCATATTCATCTATGTGCTCTCTCCACATCTCTGTAGCTCTTTATCTCCTAGCTATTTTCTCATGAAAATGTTGAGTATAATTTCATTTTTAATAAGCCACTTTCATCTTCCCAATTAAATATGGAATTATTCTTATTATACTCTAGTTGTTGCCTATATACATTTTTCATTTGTGAGGAAGAAAGAGAAGGGAATCCCTGTTCAGTTTCATGGTTCTTTGTGATGCTACATTTTATCTGGGATCACTTGTAATATCAGGTAAAATCTGAGTTTGATGTCTGCCTTATGTCCTTCTATATTCTGCTATAATGACTTCTATCATGTGGTAGTTAGACATTGCACAGTAATGGTGTCCTTATTCATTTTATATCATAATTAAACCAGTAGAATATAAAATACTATACTGGTGTTTTTGAAAAAAACATGAATGAAACTCAGCGTCACTAAAAGAACATTATTGTTTACCTTCCTGCTTCATTTTGTTTTCTGAACAATTCCCAATGCCCAAACTTTTCTATGTAACCCTTTCAAATTTTAGTAGAATAAAAAGTTATCTACATGAACATACCTTTCTATATATCAGGATAATATATAAAATACCACACATGCATTTGCCTGTATAAAGCTTATTTGGACACTGGGAAAATATAGTTAATTTGGATAAAGATCAATAATTTACAAACAACTATAAGGGTTATTTGATGCATATATTGCTTAGGACAGGGATGCCAAATGCATGTATATTGCCATTCCCTTGATTTCTGCCCTAGGCAGATATCACAAATAGGCTATAGCCCTAATATGAAAGAATGCTTGCTGTGGGAACCCAGCATTATTCTCAGTCTCCTTCTTAGCACAAAGCTTAGTTCAACATTTGTGAAAAAGCAGAGTAAATGACTATAGGAAAGAAGGTTACAGAAGAAAAGGAAACTTCCTGGAAAAATTTAGAAGAATAGGGAAGACAATAGGAAATAATTTTTGAAGTCACAAAGCTCTAGTTTCATGAAATTGGCTTGAAGATATACTTTGTCTCTTTTATATAGACAAAAACTATTTTTTATCTTTTACCACTGTTGCCTACCTAGTTTGTAAAGACAATTGTTTAGTTTTTAAACTAGAAAGAAACTAGAGCTAAGTGACTAGGTTTTAAAGAATGATAGTGAAACAAACTATCAACACTAGTATTTTACTTTTAGAAGTGTTCATATATTATAAAGCTTAAGTAAATCAATGGAAATAAATAAGTACTGGAACAAAATTATGCATATCAGAGATTCTTATGGAAATATAAATGATTGAATTAGATATTCATCATGTATGTTGAAGAGTTTAAATTATTAACTACACAATATTAAAAAAAACATGTGGCTTAATAGTCTATACAAGTAAAATGGACATAATTTGATATAAATTAAATGTTTTTTATAATTCTGAATATATTCGTAAATATAAAGAACACATATTTCCTCTTAATTCTGATCCTGAGCTATTTGGAAGATCGATAAACCTATTCCCGATTCTTTACTCAAACTTTTCATCTAATAATCTCATAACATGATCAATTATTTTAAGAAGAACTTTGGTATTTTTATCTTTATTGTTTTGCAGCTACAACATTGATTTCTCAGTTCATCTTCGTATTCTTTAGCTGCATCACGCAGAGAAGAATAACTTGATACAGTCACTTGTGTCAGTTTCAATTCTATCATGTTTACATTTTTCTTGTTCAGAAAGTGTTTGGGACAGAGGAAAGCTTATTATGGCAATGGCTACTTCATAACATGACAATATTTTCTTTTTCCCAGCTCTTGTAGGCATGGTTTTTCTATTTATAGATTGTAATTACCTTTTATATTAAATAAATAATAAAATAATTGATATAAACATTTCTGAATGTAAATGTGTTAGAACTAAAAGCCAGCATAGTATATCAGAATTCTGGAATATCTCTAAAATCTGATTATAATGATACTTTTTTAAGAAGCACAGCCTTGTATCAACTAGGTTAACTTTCTTTAAATCACAAATATAGAGAATTTAAAGCTGTATCATATATATTTGAGAGATCTGCATTAATATTTATACAAACACAAACATAAACTGTTAGTATTAAAGAAATTATTTAAAATACTTCAGGCAACACATTTCAGAGTTCTTAAAGATGATAATTCAAAGATTTTAAAAAGGTAGTTAGTACTGGATAAGCAGTTACAGATGACAATAAGGAACTAGCATTTTGTTATAAAGACTTAACATTGCTGGTTTTATGTGATATTTTATGATCATGAAGATGCCCATGATCATCCCTTATGGAAATATGATACTTCTATGCCCATATCTCAGGTTCTTCTGAGAAAAATATCAATTCTCCACCTAAGAAGCTCATCTACAGAGATAACTCATGAATATGGGCATTCCAATTTGGAGATAGCAGTTGAGTTACCATATTAGTTTTCTCTTGCTGTACAACAAAATACTACACATTTAACAGCTTAAAACCACATACATTTATTACCTCACAGTTCTGTAGGTCAGAAGTCTGGCACAGCATACCTCTCTGTTCAGGGTCTCAGAAAGCCATAGGCAAGGTATCAGAATGGGTCAGCTGTTGTCTGGAGGATCTGTGGAATAAGCCTCTCTCAATCTCATTTAGTTTGTTGGCTGAATTCAGTTCCTTGAGGTTCTAGGACTGAGGTTTCTATTTTCTTGTTGTCAGGCTCCTGGGGGCTACTATCTGCTCCTGGAAGTTGCCTGCATTTTTTTTGTTTTTTTCTCCTGAGGCCAGTCTATATCTTCAAACCAGAAAAGGAGCATTGCATTGAGTCGCTCTTGTACTTTGAATTTCATTGATGCCTCCTCTACCATGTCCCTCTGGTTTCCTTTTCTGCCTCCTCCTTCCACATGTAAGGACTCAGATAATTATAGTGGACCCATCTAGATAATCCAGGATAATCTCTCTATTTTAATATCAACCAATTAAATTTGGTTTGATCTGCAAAATCATTTTTATCTTGCAATTAACTGTGGCTCTAACACCAAAAATTAAAAATCATGGGAACCAAAATTCTGAGTATCATAGTTGCTTTCCAAAGGATATTTGTACATTTGATACAACTGCTTTTTTTCCCAAACATTTCCTTTATCCAATAACAAATATATACAGTGCCATTTTAGTGTGTAAGAAAATATAAGTGAATACAAATGTACATTTAATTATGGATTTTAATATTGTATATTATATTTGATTATCTCAACATAGTCTTATTAATTAGTGTCATAATATAACCTTCCTTCAGAAGCTAGAAAAGCAGATTTATTCTAGCCTATGAAGAAATACTAAGAAGTATGTTACTTCTACAAATACAGTATGATAATCTATTATACCAGGTTCAAAATACATGTACTCTAAATTTTTCACTAATCAAATACAATAGAAATAACATATGCAATAGAAAAATATACAATTAATATCTAAGATAAAAATTTGTATCTATACACTCCATATTTTAATTATAAGGTGTAATACTGTTAAACAGTATGTTAAAATGGTTTTGTGGTGACTTTGTTGTGTACCAGCTGTGAATGTATTTTCTTATGATCAGAAGAAATTCCGAATTTCAAAATTGTATGCTATCATCTCAGGCAAATTTGCATAAAATATAATTTCTGCTAATTAGCTAGAGGCAAAATAGGCCAATTAACTTGACATGTTAATATTCCATTGACTGTGGTCTTATCATAATTTGCATGTGCATGGGAAATTTATTAGTTATTCTCTTTGCATCAATTTCAGAATTTACTACTTAGAGTATCTTAACTAAGAGAAATATATGTGTATAAAATACATTGTTACAAAAATTGAATTGCGAAAAACTGTCCATTTAGAAAATAGTCCTACAAGATAATTTCATGGAACATAGTTTTTGTTAATTACCTCTAAATTTTGGTTTTGGTTATGATGAAGAGGCATTTAACTTTCAAGTGTGTATAAGATTGAGGATATAGAATGACAAATAATCCAAATTAGCAGAGAATTTAAATTTATTTTGTGGAATGTATTGACCTTAAAATGCATTGTATTTAGGTAAGAAATTTAAAAGAGTTTGACTATAATTTGAATTTTAGTACTTTATACTACATTTTAATAAATGCTGCTTTTAAGATAGTCTTACTTGTTTTGTTTAAATTATTTATTAACTAGAATTGTATTTAGTTGTTAAAATACACTCTAATGTTTTCTTGGTCTCTTAAGATTCAGATCTAGTGTACAGACTTTCATTAACTTTCAGTAACTTTATTTCACCTCAGAAATTTTCTGCATTTGTGAAACATCAGTAAGTAATTAATGTTTTTTAAAAGGTCTTATTACTCATTTGACCTAGTTAGCCAGAATCTTAGATTTTATGTTAGGGAAAGATTATCACACACATTTTGACATATACTGATATATTTCATCTGAAATTTTGGACTGAGAATCTACTATGTCAAAGACATTATCATAGAAGTAATATGAACATAATTATGACATAGATAGAAAATTGCTCTCTAGGATAATTACATAATAAAAATGGCCTTTTATATATAAATTCATAAATATATTAGGAAAATTAGAAAATGTCATTAAAGAGTTAACATCTGAAATGTATATGAATTAAGCTTCTTTTTTCGTAAGTTTTATTTGTAACTTGATCCAGTTCCAGATACATTTAAATCTCAGCTTATTATTTGTAGTGTGGAAAATACATATGTTAATTCCCATATGGGAGGAGAACTCTTGTGAGGATTAAAATAAATCTTTTTGTGTGAAAATTATTTAAAATTTATAAATATCTATTGCGTAAGGTATCTAACCAAAATAATAAAAGGAAATGTTTTCAAAATATCTTCAAATTATTATTAAAACTATTTCAAAATACTGAAAGATCAAGCATCCTTAATCAATACCCATTGCTTTGAGACAATGTGATCTCTTGGATTGAAAACTAATTTTCAGTATATTCTTGTTCAGGGTTTTTTTAAAAAAATGGTAACAGAATCAACTTTACATAAACAGGGCTCTAGTTATCTCAGATATAAATTTAAAAAGATTAATTAGGACATCTATAGCAACTCAAAAGACCTATCATTTTCTGTAACATTTATTTTTTAAAATGTTTGATAAATTATAATTGTATACATTTATGGCATACAATTTGATGTTTTGATATATACATTCAATGTGGCATGATGAAATAAAACTAATTAACATATTCATCACCTCACTTACCTATCATTTTTTATTGTGAGATATTTGAAATTTATTCCAGAGGACATTTTGCTAATGAAATAAGTCTTGCACACAAAGACATTGTGTTCACTGTTTGTGAACGAAAATACTGTTTGTGTTTACATTTATAATAAATTACAAATAAAATATAATAACCTGCTTACTTTTTGACAATTGCATTTGACCAGAACAATACCACAGTTGATTATATAATTGAAATAATATTATTACTTGTCTCTAGCCACTAATTATCATAAGAAAACCTATGATTTCTTTCTCTTCACAACGAAACTTGGTAGGAAACTTAGTTGCTAAAAACAACAGGAACCACTCAGAAGGTTTAAAAACTCGTGAGTTATGCTTCAATATGCTCCTGAAGAAATGAAAACTATTTACTTCAAGTGATGTTTGCAAAGTTATACTACTTGAGAACAGTGATGAAGATTGTAGAGGATTAACCAAAGGGCAAAGAATCTTCCTTAGTGAAGAGGCTTATTATAATATTATAAATAGCCAGAGAGAACAATGTGTCTGCAAACTCAAAGAGGATATATTATGTCAATGGAAACAATAAGTATAATTTCTGAATTTAATTCATTAATATTGTAAATACTATTGCCCTTGAATTGGTGGGCCTAGAGACTACAGTATGAGCTCTGCCATTTAATGTTCTTTCTTGGTCAGCAGAACATCTAAGTAACACCATTTTTGCATTTGGAACCAGTTCTTCTGAGGAAATACTGAGCCTCATACTTTCTCTTTCACATATATACTACCCACTTCCCTGAGTTTTGTGAGGGAGCACCCACTTTGGTTGCTGACAATGAATGTAACAACTCTGCTTTGCTACCCTTCCTTTACTGTGAGAAAAATGGTATTATGAAACACAATATATACATATATATATACACACATATATATATACACACATACATGTATATACATATGTATGTATATATATGTATGTGTGTATATATATATACAAAAAATATATAATATATATATATACAAAATATATATATATAAATATATATAGTTTATATATATATATATATAAATACATACATATATATATATATATATATGTATATATGTATTTTTTTTTAATAGTAAAAAACATGGTGGTGTCTCCAAAGGCTACATAACAACTCCTATATTCCTGCAGATATTCTGAGAATATATATATATATATTCTGGAAATACAGCCACATGAGATGTTGAGTCTTTTGTAATCAGGTGACACATAAGGTACTTCATACAAGTGAGATTCTTACATACTGTATAATCTATTTATACATATTCTTCTTACATATTGTAAGAATAAACATTTATTCTTACATATTGTATTATTAAACAATAATACAATTATTATATTAAACAATATTAAACATTGTAGTAAACAAAAAATATGTAAGAATAAATGCTTATTCTTACATATTATATTATTTATTGTTTATGGTTCTGATTGTGAGTTCTAAAAGAACAGACATAGTTTCAAATCATACTCTATATCTTATAAGCCATAGTTTCTTAGAAAAAATATTGAATTATTTTCTGAGGTTCAATTTTCTCTTCACTGAATAATACATATTTCTTAAGTTAAAACATGGAAGGCAAGACTGATAAAAAGTAATTTCTAATAATTATTAATCTCCTTCTTTGCCATACTGGTTCTTTATGTTTTTTATTTTTTAATTTTTTATTGTACTATAGGTTCTCAGGTACATGTGCAGAGGTACATACATGGCAATGTAGTTTGCTGCCTCCATCCCTGGTTCTGTATAAATCCACTATCCACATGAAATGTTGAAAATGGCTCATGAGTAATTGGAAAATAATTGAATAGATCCAAAAACACATAAATAAGGAAACTATTTTCAAATGTTTTATGGCTGAAGATTTTAAAATTACATCAAATACCATTAAATCATGTATCAGTAATCCTCCTAAATGACTTGGTTGGCACAACACACACACACACATGCACACACACACACACACACACACACACACAGAATACTTTTATTTTTCTGTAAATTAGTTTCAGCTCTTTAAGGAAAAATAATAATTTGTATTATTTTTATACTTGAGTTAATTACATTTATCTGACAAATATGAATACTTTGTAAGCCTGCATTTTTTTTCTGTTTTCTCTCATTTTCTTACTAAGTTGTATTCTTTGTTAATTATTTCAGTGATGGTCTATGGCTTTTAAACTATACTAATGTTCGTTCATATGAAAATTCATTTATTTTCCACTAAGTTTTGAATGACAGTTTAGCAGTGTTAAAATTCTAGCTTAATACTTATTTTCATGAATCATTTAGAAGATTTTTTCTGCATAATTTTCTGGAAGTGTTTGTATTGCAAGAGAAGTCTTTCGTCAGCCTAATTGCTCTTCCTTTCTATATAAATATTCTTTTTCTGTCTGATAGCTCTATTTTATTGTTTATTCTGAATGTTATGTATTATTAGCCCAATGTATTTAATGTTGGTTTGATTTAATTAACCTTTCCGGTACATGGTATGCATCTTTAATCAGAGTACCCCAGTTACTGTATTTCTAGAAAACTCTCATTTTTTTCCTTAAAAATAGAGCATCCCTATTGCACCCTTTATTTTATTTTATTCTGGAACTTTATTAAGACATATGTTAGAGCCTGTCCATTTCAGAGCTATGCCTATTGATGGTTCTGACATGGTTTTATTCTTTTTTTTATCTATATTGTGTTCTGAAAGATATACCATATTTAGTTCTCTGATGTGGTGTTAGATGTTAAAGGGTCTAATGGGTTATTTAAATGACTACATATATTTTGTTTACCAAGATTTAACATTTCACTTACTAGTCTATGCCTTTTTAATATAATTCAATATTTTCTTATTTGTATGGATGCTATGTTTTTCTTTATCTCTTTGTGGACTCTAAATTTATTTGTTTTAAACCATTCTACATTGTGCTCATATATCTATTAGAGTACAGACATCTTCTACTGCTTATTTATTGTCTTTCTTTAATTTTTGATTATTCTTGTTGGATTTTGGTTATAGATTCATCTTGAATGGATGGGTGTCTGAGTGCACATTTCCCCTCTCTCTTCCCAGCTCTCTTCCTCTTTGCCTGGTGGACTTTCTTTCTTCTGACCTGCTATGGTTCTCAATCTAACCAGGTTATACCATCTTCCTGGGGCTCCTTTTCTGCAGTAATATCACATGTATTACAGATTTTATGTCCAACCAATAATCAATTTCTTTAGGTAGCAATGATGGACTTAGAACTGGTTTGCCTGCCACTCTAAAGTCATCATGTTCATACAATAAGCCAGGGCCCAAAACAGTGATCAGTTCAGGCTTTTGAGCTTTTTCCTAAGATAGGGTGTGTCACCTAAAGTTTTGTTTTTAATCAGTGAACATGGATTCTTTTACTCACGATCTGTGCAGCCCCTATGTTTGCCTCTCTCTATCCACTTTCATCATGTCTGCTCTTATTCAAGGAAACTAACCTGTTTAGAGCCTTTCAATAGTTTTATTTATCTTCTCACTGCTATCTGTGTTGAATCAGAGAAATCCAGCCAGGGACCAGTCAGAAGAAATAGAGAGAGGCTGAATTATATATTGCTGTGGACTCTTCCTTGAGTAGTTACAAGAGACTGGAGAGTCCCTGCAGAGAGATTGGCTTTGTATCTTATCTAAAGTGACCTACTTTGTATTACATGACCCTAACATTTCAGGTTCTGGTATTTATTGTTCTCTTCCATTTCCTAGAGTCTAGGGTGATTAACAGCATTCCTCTGGGGTACAGAAGAAGCCTTACACTTTTTCAATATCCAGGCACACTTTGGTAGTTAGTCCCTTTATAAAACTTGATATTGATTGAATAAAGTTGAATTATTTTTATACCAATATGCCGCCACTGTTTTGTCAGTTGATTGATAAGCCATCCTTGCAGGGCCATATTTATCTCCCTTGCTTAAATGCGAACCAGTAGTCCCACTTGTCTCTGTCTTCAGATCCACATATCTCTGTTGTTCTCTTCCATTTCAGTTCAATGCAATATTTAATTCAGATTATGAGATTTAAGAAAGTGTACTATTGTTCTTTTTCTAAAATAATGCATCTTTTATTGCTAAGTGCTTTGAGCAGGGGTAGAGTAAATCAGTTGTTCATAAGATGAACAAGATGAACTTAAAGTGTTATATGAACTGATGTCTTGGTTCTCTTCACTTATGCAACGTTAAAGTATTCAGAGCAGGGTAAACTTAAATACTGTACCTGTAAGCTGTGGGTCAAGCCTTCAAATTATCTAAGAAGCTGTTTTCAGGAGTGAAAATTGAACTAGTTCACCAAAGCTGGGCTCAGTGATGGCACTAGAATATTTGAAACAGCATGGGAAGAGTAGAAGTATGACAATAAATAAAGGCTACTTTTGTAATATCTTTGCTTATTGCATGTGTTTTATGCTCTATGGTCCTAACAGATACAAAAGTTAAAAAAATACAGATAAGCGAAAAACTGTAGATGAATTGGACCATGAGTTCAGAATTTCACAGAAGAAACTGGAGAGGTCCTCAGAGAAATGGCAGATCCACTGGCAATTTTTAGGCTATATCTATAATATCTTTGCTTAGTCTGTGTATCCCATGTCCTAAGTTTCCAACAGATGATCATTTAAAATTAGTATTAGTGGAAATTTGTTCCCAGATACATATGTATCTGAAGAAATCACTGACCTTTTATTTGGATAAATTGTTTTGTGATAAAATTATAAAATATATTAGCATTCACAAAATCTCTGGATTCTAGATGATGACTAGAAATTTAAGCATTTAAAATTTATTAAATTTACTTCTTGAACTTCAGTTGCATAGTAGATTTGTAAAAACAAGGACGACTTATTTTTTGTAAATAACAGAGAAGGCAGCCATGGCATTTCGCCAAATGGGCAACAGATAACTATTTGTATAGATGTTTATAAATATCATTATAAGAAAAACAAGAAAAGAACAGAAAAAGAATTATGGAAAGAAAAGAGAAAAGGAAAAAAGGAAATAGAAGGAGGAAGGGAAGATGGGATGAAAGGATGAGAAGGAAACAAAAAGGAGAGATAAAGAAAAGAAGGAAAGGGGAAAAGCCAGAGACAACTTAATTCTAATGTTCCAACATTTCTCCAAAAAAAGGAAAAGACATTGCTGTTTGATATTCAAATGTGTTTAGTAACTCATCATTCTGTATGCTTTGCAATTATCCAGCAGCTCCCCCTTCTCAATGTTTAGAACCTCTGTAGTATCCAGATAGCTTTTGTCTTTAATTCAGGTATCTATAATGCAATTCAAGCTACAAATTTACCGTATGTTGATTATCCAATTGCCATGAAAGATTTGCTGTGCTTTGCTGAAATCAGATTCAGCTTTGATGAAGTTTATTTACAATAAATATTTCTGGCTAACGCACCTAGCTTCCCAAGGCCTATGAGATGTGACAGTGTCCTGTTTACTGATAAATTACACTGTAGCAGGAAAGGAGGGTACAATAAGTATTGATTTCTTTTGTGCATATAACTTGTTTTGCCACCGCTTGTGAATTGCCTCCTGAGCTGACAATCTATTAAGTATCGCTTTGCGTGTCTCTTCCGTCATTAGTGCTTCTTTTATTGCTTTATGGTTACTATCTTTAAAATAGATTGCCAAAGAAAAATGGGTGAAGGTAAACTAGTGATAGCACCACAATTTGGAGGAAAATAAATGACTTTGTTAAGTAAAACTGGATTTCTGACACTACCTCCAAGGACGGGCTTTAAAGAAAATGTAAAAGGATTGTATTGAAATGTCTTATAGCACAGTAGGCAATATAATGAAGAATTCCATTCTAAAAATCAGTAGTTTTACTTTGACATTTTGTGTTACCTGAAAGTAGCAAACTGTCTCACCACTAGTTAAATTATTGGAGTTTTATTCCTTTTCATGTTAGTTCTGAATTTTTTGTGTGCAAATGCAGAGGTACATTTAAAATTTGATCAGTGTACCAGAATATGACGGGGAGAATGAATCAAGGCTGGGAAACATGCTCCAGGATATTATGTAAGAGAACTTCCCAAGCCTAGCAAGGCAGCCCAACATTCAAATCCAAGAAATACAGAGAACTCCACAAAGATATTCTTCAAGAAGAGCAACCCCAAGGCACATAATCGTCAGATTCACCAGGGTTGTAATGAAGGAAAAAATATGAAGGGCAGCCAGAGAGAAAGGTCAGGTTACCCACAGATGGAAGCCAGTCACGCTCACAGCGGATCTCTCGGCAGAAACCCTACAAGCTAGAAGAGAGTGGGGGCCAATATTCAACATCCTTAAAGAAAATAATTTTCAACCCAGAATCTCATATCCAGCCAAACTAAGCTTCATAAGTGAAGGAGAAATAAAATCTCTTATGGACAAGCAATTACTGAGATATTTTGTCACCACCAGACCTGCCCTACAAGAGCTCCTGAAAGAAACACTAAGCACAGAAAGGAACAAGTACCAGCCACTGCAAAAGCAAACCAAATGGCAAAGATCAAAAATGCAATGAAGAAAATCAGTCAGCTAACGGGCAAGAAAACCAGCCAGTAACAAAATGGCTGGATCGAATTCACAGATAACAGTATTAACATTGAATGTAAATGGCCTAAATGCTCCAATCAAAAGACACAGACTGGCAAACTGGATAAAAAGTCAAGACCCATAGGTGTGCTGTATTCAGGAAATCCATCTCACATACAAAGACACACATAGACTCAAAATAAAGGGTTGGAAGATTTACCAAGCAAATGGAGAACAAAAAAAAAGCAGGGATTGCAATCCTAGTCTCTGATAAAACAGACTTCAAACCAACAAAGATCAAAAGAGACAAAGAAGAGCATTACATAATGGTAAAAGGATCAATCCAACAAGAAGAGCTAACGATTCTAAATATATACGCACCCAACACAGGAGCACCCAGATACATAAAGCATGTTCTTAACGACCTAAAACAAGATTTAGCCTCCCACACAATAATAGTGGGAGATTTCAACACTCCACTGTCAATATTAGACAGATCAATGAGACAGAAAATTAAGAAAGAAATCCAGGACTTGAATGCAGAACTGGACCATGCAGACCTAATAGACATATACAGAATGTTGCACCCCAAATCCATAGAATATGCATTTTTCTCAGCACCGCATCGCACTTACTCTAAAATTGACCACATCATTGGAAGCAAATCACTCTCCAGCAAAAGCAAAAGAACGGAAATCATAACAAACAGTATAACAGACCATAGTGCAATCAGATTAGAACTCAGGATCAAGAAACACAAATCTGCACAACCACTCGGAAACTGAACAACTTGCTTCTGAGTGTAGACTGGATAAACAATGAAATGAAGGCAGAAATAAAGATGTTCTTCAAAACCAATCAGAATGAGACGCAACATACCAGAATCTCTGGGACACATTTAAAGCAGTGTCGAGAGGGAAATTTATAGCAATAAATGCCCACATGAGAAACAAGGAAATATCTAAAATTGACACTCTATCATAAAAATTGAAAGAACTAGAGGAGCAAGATCAAAAAAAACCTCAAAAGCTAACAGAAGACAAGAAATGACTAAGATCAGAGCAGAAATGGAGATAGAGACACAAAAAAAACCCTTCAAAAAATCAATAAATCCAGGATCTGGTTTTTTGAAAAGATCAACAAAATAGACGGGCCACTAGCCAGACTACTTTAACAAACATGAAAAAATGCTCATCATCACTGCTCATTAGAGAAATGCAAATCAAAACCACATTGAGATACCATCTTACACCAGTTAGAATGGCAATCATTAAAAAATCTGGAGACAACAGATGCTGGAGAGGATGTGGAGAAATATTAACACTCTTACACAGTTGGTGGGAGTGTAAATTAGTTCAACCATTGTGGAAGACAGTGTGGCAATTTCTCAAGGATCTAGAAATAGAAATTCCATTTGACCCAGCAATCCTATTACTAGCTATATGTCCAAAGAACTATAAATCGTTCTACTATAAAGACACATGCACATGTATGTTCATTGTGGCCCTGTTTACAATAGCAAAGACCTGGAATCAACCCAAATGCCCATCAATGATAGACAGGACAAAGAAAATGTGGCACATATACACCATGAAATACTACACAGCCATAAAAAGCAATGAGTTTGTGTCCTTTGTAGGGACTTGGATGAATCTGGAAATCATCATTCTCAGAAAGCTGACACAGGAAGAGAAAACCAAACACTGCATGTTCTCATTCATAGGTGGGTGTTGAACAATGAGAACACAAGGACTCAGGGAGAGGAGCATCACACACTGGGGACAGTTGGTGGGGGTTTGGGGAGGGATAGCGGGGGATGGGAAGGGTAGGGAGGGATCACATGGGGAGAAATGCCAGATATAGTATGCACCTATGCAACAACCCTGCATGGCCTGCACTTCTACCCCAGAAGGTAAAGTAAAATTTAAAAATAAAATAAATTAAAATTTAACTCTGACCATTTTCAAATGGCAAGCTTTTTGTTCTTAGAAACTTGAATATTTAAAATAATTTGTTATGACTTTGGTGTCTGTTCCCTACTGCTGTGTACTGCTTCATCTTCGTGCAACAGTTTAATATTTAAAAAATTGTGAAACATTACATTGTAGAAATTTAAAATATTTATGGCATTATCTTTCTTTTAATTGGTTTAAGATTCATCTTAGTTTAAAATTGTGGAAACATATTAATCATAAAACATAAGGGTAAAATCATAGTATTCAAAGTTGCTTACAAGGTCTAGAAGAAAATGTATCACTATGATATATGAAGGCTTGTAAATGAAGGAACAGTAGGAGAAAACCACAAATTAAAAAAGGAACATGATTTTCATAAAACAAAATAATGACATAGGGAAGCAAGAGACAAAATTTGAAATAAAATTAAGTCTACATTACAAATAATAAAAAAACTTGAGATTGTGTGGAATTAATTTCTTGATACCTAGGAATAATGAGAAAATAGAAGTTTCAAACGCAGGGGATAAGAGAAAGGAGAATGGAGAGGAAGAGGAGAAGACAAGTCATAGGATGTGTATCACTGGAGAATATATAAGTGTGAAGGAAAAAGAATATTGATTCAACTTAAAAATTACATGTTTTTCTGAGAGAGAACAGAATATAGGAATATAGACAACAAGGTAAAGAAAAAATATTTTAAAACTTGCCAAGTCTAAAAAACTAGAATTATGAAAAGTTAACCTGTTAAAAAAAGTAAAATTCCCTGTCAACAACTTTTTAATTAAAACAATAACAAAGAAAGTCTTATAAATGTCTTCCTAAAGCTTTCTTATTAATTCATGAACATAAAATAATGTCAATGGTCCATACCCACCCAAAAGATAAAGTCATAAACTAATCTGTTAAGTCTTATATATGCCTTAATTATGTGTGTGCATGTGTATATATATATATATATATATATATGTGAATATGGCTGTACATGCATATAAATACATGTATGTATGTATGCAAGTATACACTGTGTATGTATGTGTGTATTTATGTATGTATATATACACATAGGTGCATATATATATACCTACATATGTGCATACACGCAAAGAGATATTTGTTCATACACACATATACATTAGGAACATGCATACATATTGAAAGCATTGAACATATATTTTTTTATATTATTGTTATTACTAATCCCATTATGACTATCTTAAAAATACTATTTTTATGACCACTGCTGTTATTGTCATATCACCACAATATAAAGCAATAAATTTGATTTATTTTTGTGTAGTTTTTCTTTTACAAAACTAAGTACATCAAATCCTACCATTATTAAATAACTACTACAACGATATATATACATATATATTTTAGATTTTGTTACATGTTTAATAATTCTCTTAAAATAAATTGTTAAGTAAATCACTGCATATAGAGAAAAGCTGAGATGCCTAGATTGTTTTGTTATTTATAAAATCTAAAAATGTTTGAACCTTCCTATGTAGCAGATACTACTGGGATTGTTTTTTATTTCTATTAAGTCACTGAATTCTCACAATAATGCTGTTAAATAGATACTTTTAAATTTTTCATTTTGTGGAAGAAGTAAGTGAGGCACAGAGATATTTAATAATATTCTGATGGCCTCACAGCTAGTAAGAGAAAAAAATTTAGATCTCTAACATAGTACTGTGTATTTAGCATTTGCATTCTGCCCCTATTATTCCTGTCATTTCTTTCTTCATTGAATGAAATATATATATATAGAATGAAATATATATTTATATGAGAGATATATATATACCTTAATGTATGTACTAACTTCAATTGTTTATGATTTAGTTATCAAAACCTTAATAACATTTATGAAAAAAATATCCAGTAACTCAGTAGTGAAAATATTATAAAGGGTAATAATATGTATATTTATAACTTCTACTCACAGTACTTAAGAATTATTTTCACATTTACATGAAAGTAACAAAATCATGTTGGACATAGCCATTATAATGATTCCTTACAAATAATTTAATTTATTAACTAAACCTGATGTAATTCTATTCCTGATTTTTATTGGGAATTCCATTTTAATGAAAATATGCTGAGAAAAATATGTCAAGTATTGTTTACTGTAATATTATATATTCTACAGTGAAAATATGAATTATTTAGTAAGGACATAGATATCTTGATTCACTTTTGTTCAAAATCTTAAAGGTCAAACATTAGAAATATTTTTGAAAAGTATTTAAAGAACATTAATAACACACACTCACACATATACATACACACACACACATACTCTTATGGATTTTGTATCAATATTTGTAAAGAATAGTTCAACGTTTTATCAAGCCTGAAATCTACTTTAATTTACAATATTATATTTGGTTTTTAATTAAATCTAAATAAAAAGTGAACAAATTGATAAAGAGATTATTAAAATAAAATAATTTTGTATTATATGTTAATAATTTCCAAAACAATATCATATACAATACTAGTATTTTTGTGAGATTCTATAGGCAACAGTATAAATATGAATATCTTTCTGAAAGCTCTTTGTGACATTGTATATTGTATCATCTGTCAATAAAAATGCCAGCTATATTTTAATATGACCATACTTTCCTGATTAACCTGCATCCAAAATGGTTCAGGAGATCAATAGTATCTTGAACTTTACAGGATCACACTGTTTTGTGACCTTTTCGAGTTCTGAAGTGGAGAGGTAACCCTTCTATGTTCAGTACATCTTACATTAAGAAAAACTCCACTGTTAAATAACTGTCTACTTCTACTAAAAAAAAATGTAAATAGGTTCAATAATAAACTGATTTTACTAACAAATATATTATTTATTTAACCTTAGTTGGTTTGAAAGCGTTATTCAGGATCAGGTAAATCTATAATATTTGGAGTTAAAAGCATTGAACTTTTTAAGACCATTGATTGTACTAAAGCAATAGTACAAAAAAGAAAAAAATATTTTTGCCCTATTATTATCAGATATATCTGTTCTGATGATTTGGGATACAAATAATAGAAACATAGACTCAATGTACTCAAACTGTACAGGATTTATGATCCCACATAAAAATCACAGGGTTTAGATGGGTTTCAGGTAGTTGATTCAAGAGAAATAATCAACAACACATTTTTTTTCTAGATTGTCATTCTTAATGTTGATTTTCGTAGTCACATCCAGACCATATGATAATGTCTAGAGGATAAAAAGAGATGATTTCCTCCTGTTTGTGGCTGACTCACTGTCTCCCTTTCCTTGGCCAGAATTGGGTTAATTGATCAATCTTTGACAATATAAATGAGATTACTGTAAGTGGTGAAGACAGTACAGAGTCATCTGGGATAGAACAGATCCTGAAAATTATTTACATTGTCAACAATACTGAACATACTCAAAACTAGACAAATAGACAAAATATAAATTCCAACTGGTTATATTTAGGGCATAAGTTGATCTAATGACTCATAGAATTTATAATATCAAGGTATTAAAAGTTCAAAATATTATCCTAAATCTTTGTTTATAAATATTTAGTAATAGCTATTATTCATTAAGGCAAAAAAGTCATTTTTTAAGTAATATCAATGTTATATTACCAAAATAGCATTCAAAATGATGTAGAAGAAAGCACATTACTGTGGGAAAATGCCTTCTTCAATGTTTTAGCTCTCTTTAAATTATGTACTTATTGCTATTATACTGATAACCTCAGCTTTGAAATTATATAATTCTTTAACCTGTTTCTATTGGAATTTGGTCCCACCACAGGCTTGTATGAGCTTACAACTTAGTGATTAGTCTAGGGCTGTAATGTTAAATAATTTATACCATCTGACTGTCATACTCAGTAGTTTTAACCCAGTGTATTTTCTTTTAACATCTTAGAAGGTCGGAAGATCTAGATATTTATTTTTTATAAGATCAGGTGCACAATAATAATTAATTAATTAATTTAACCACAGATTTGACTCATTTTCACTGTTGTTTTAATATATGTCCATCTGCTTTATAGATGTATGTATTTTATAACTGTCTAGAACATTATTTCTTTAAAATGGTGTAAGTGGTTATATACTACAATACTTAAGAAGATGACTTTTATGTGGTTCAATATAATTTTGAAGTAATCAGCTTAAATCTTGTGAGTGATTTTTATTGTAGGCATTCTGAAAACCAGTCAAGGTACTACACTGGTATTTCTAGTGTTGATATACAAAACCAAATTAAGTTTAATATAGGAACGACTTTCTGGGTTATACTTCTTATTTTTATCTCATGTCCATTTTCTACTATCCACTTTTTCTGATTAACTTAGAAATTCTTTCTGCTGAAAAGTCACTGTAGCAACTTTGCAAAATTTAAATGTACTTGAAAGACATAAGAGAACAGGGAACCCATGCATGACTTTTTCAAGTTAAATGTCCTGATTTGGGGACAGATTGAAATAAATGGTCAGCAGAGATACAGGATGATGCTGGAGAAAAGCATTTGCATTGCTTTACTCGATTTAAGCCTACAGTTACCAAATAATAATCTTCTACTAAAATATAGCCCACCTCACAAGCCAAGGTTAAATGTGTTGTCAGGGAAAACAATGATCACAATATTAACATGAGCTAATGGGTTCTGAAGCTACAGACATACCAAAATATATATGTAACACTAGATACTGTAGAGGAGTAGGATGGAAACAGTTGAGGAAAATCTCAGTGATATTCAGGAGAACCCAGACAGAAAGAGTATCCTAATGTATTCTTACAGATTCAAATACCAATGTGCAGAGATATGATAAACACACAATATGTTTAAAATATAGAAACTAATCATTCATATAATTATGAATATAAAGTGAGACTTGGTTATAAAATTTCTGATTTTAATATAATAATAAAAAATAATAAAAAGAAACATGTCTGGTGGCAATAAAAATAGTAGAATTCCATAGTAGAAATTGGTACTGCCAATTGGCAATCCACAGATGCCACCGAATAGAATGGGGATTAAAATGTTGAATGTAGAGTAAGACAAAAAAATAAATTAGATAAAATATATTTACTTGGAGAAGTATGCTATAAGATTAGCTATGGGTTAGGTGGAAGATGTCGATTATGTTTTCATAATACAAAAGATAAATTAACACAAAATACAAAAATAACTAATAGTCAAGGTATATGGGTCATTGTGATGGCAGTAGGGGCCATCCCATTGTGATGGCAGCAGCTGCTGCAAAGATGCCAGCTGTAATGGGGAGGCATGGCCAGGGAGGCATGCTCTGTGGAGCTGGAGGGAGCTGGGGACAGATGGAGCCCCACCCCTTCTAAGTTGGTGGGGCAGGAGACCCGCCTTCCCAGGTGCAGCTTCTGCTGCCCAGCTGCTACCGTGGACCTGGGCGTATCTGCAGTCCCAGGGGCTCAGGAGGCCTCTCTGCCTCCGCAGGCTTGGAAGTGCCTGCTCCTGCTGTCTGGCCTCTTCCCATTTCCCATAACTGCTATGATTTCAGAGCAAAGTTGAGGCCAAGCCTGGGTACTATTGCAGCCTGGCTGAGTGTGCACTTAGGGCAGTACTGACATGCCAACTCCCTGTTGTCTTAGCACTCTCCAGAATTTGGGCCCTGATGAGCATGGAAGGGAGGCAGAGGAGGGCTTAAGGGTGGCTTGATATGGGCAGGCAGGCACCCCTTGGCATGAACAGTCTGGACATCATGGGCACTGTGGATGGCAGGTTAATGGCAGCAGGGAGAAGACAGGCTCCTGGGCAGAAACAGGTGGGTCCCCAGTGAAACCCCACCTTCAGGCCAGGAAAGGCCTGAGCTGGGCTGCTATTTTCCAGGCCTAGAGTAAGAACTTATGATGCTTTTCCTGGACCCACCTATGGCCACTCATGGACCAATCAGCCCACATGTTTTTCCCCCTGAAGCCATAAAAGCTCCAGAGTCAGCCAGACTTGGGGAGATGAACAGATGACCTGCCTGTGGAGAGGAACTCCCCACTGTGGGTCTCTGCAGAGAGTTGAACACACATTGGGAGGAGTTGCCTGTGGAGAGGAGCTACCCACTGTGGGTCTCCTTGCTGCTGAGATCCAAACAGACATTGGGATGACCTTCCAGCAAAAAAGAGCTACCTGCCTGCGGAAAAGACTATGCATCTCTTCTCTGCTGAGAACAGGACACTCATCAGGGTGATGCACCTGTAGAAAGGAGCTAACACCTGCAGGTCACCTCTAGCCATATTGTTACTCAATAAAACACCTCTTTGCCTTGCTCACCCTTTTCTTGTCCACATACCTCGTTCTTCCCTGATGTGGGACAAGAACTGGCGACCCACCAAATGGCAGGCCTGAAAGAACTGTAACACAAACAGGACTGAAACATGCCACTTGCTCACCATGTTGCAGAAGATGAGAAAGAGATAAGAGAGGAGAGAAGAGCTGTGGTTCTTCAGGGAGCCTAGACATAGGAGCTCCCCTGAGCCAGGGCTGTGACAACTCCTTTGCAGACCTGCAGTTGCTGGCATCTACAATCAACCAGGCACCACTGCATTTCCCGGTGTCAGCAGTGGAAGCTGCTTGCATTGTGCTTAGTCTAGCTGTACTTGAAGCTGATTGTCCCACCACAGCCGGCATGCCTGGCTTTTCATCCCACTACAGCTGGCATGCATGGCTGGACCCCATGCTCACTCACTCACACACCCCTCACTGCCACATGCCTGGCTTCTGCTTGACAGGTGTGAGATCCAAGCCAGTAGCACAGGCCAAGTGCAGTCTTCCTGACCAACTGAGTGGAATGAGCCGAGCAAGCCCAAGCAAACCGCGGGCAGAGGTGCCACTGGCCACAGAGGTTTCCAGCTGGAAAAGCGACACCCCAAAGATCCCATGATAAGAAGAGACTTCAAGATCCTACTCTGTGCCACAAAGAAAATCCCACTAAAAGCAGCAGATTCTGAGAAAAATATTAAAAGATTCTTATGTTACCAAACAGAAAAGACAGCCCTAGCAGTGCTAGAACTCTGAATTAATTTCTGCCTAACCAGAAAGAGCTGATATCAAAGTGACATTATCCTTGTGCTAAAGTAGCATGCTATGGGTGGATTTATGTGGTGTGCATGGTCTATAGAGATTTTAGAAATAATAATATAGCAACTAAAAACAGGTCTGACTTTTAATATAAACATATGCCAGGAATTCTGAGCAATGTCCTTAACAAACTCCTATTATCATTTATTGGTTTAAGTTCTAAGCAATTGCTACTCTTACTGATAGCATCCACAGCCCATCTGGAACAGCCACTGCGGAGATGTCAGCTGCAGCAGGGGAGGTGCAGCCCAGGCTGCGTACTACGTGTAGCTGACAGGGGCCAGGAACAGGCGGGAGCCCTGCCTCCAACCCAGTTAAAGGGGCAAGAGCCCCATACTCCTCAGTATAACAGTAGCTGCCCAGATGTGGCTCTGGACCCAGACATCCCTGTGCTCTCAGGAAGCCCCCCATTCCCTCACAGGCTCTGAAGTGCCTGCTCCTGCTCTCTGGCCTCTACCCACTCTTGGAATCTGATCAAATTTCAGAGCAAATTTGAAGCCAAGCCTGGGTGCTGCTGGGATCCAGCTGGATGTGTGCATGCTTGGGGCAGCACTAACATGGCAGCCACCCCCTCTACCCCCCATCCCCCACTGACTCAGTCCCCTCTGAAACTTCAGGCACCAACAAGCTTAGCGAGGGAGACCAGTGGGGGTGAGTGTGGCTTGGCATGGGCCTGCAGTCACCCCATGGCATGAACAGCCTGGGTGCCATGGATGGAATGTTGATGGCAGGAGGCAGATACATTCCTGGGCTGAAAGGGATGGTTCCTGCCAGGCCAAGTGGGTGGAATGAGCCCAGAGGGTGTGAGCAATGCTCAGGCAGAGGCACTGCTGGCCACAGAGGTCTCCAGCTGATGAAGTGACACCCCAAGGATCCCATTACATTATGTTTGAGTATTGATAATGTGTATTTCAACTTTAAGTAGTATATTCTAATTTAAAATTTAGCAATCATTGTACTGTATGTGGATGTTAATTTGGAGTACTCCCAGTTATACAATCAGCCCTGGACATGGGTAGAATTAGCCACATGTGATTTTTTGTGTGTGTGTGACTTTTTTTCTTTGAGAATCAATTCATGTGGTAGAAAGTCTTTTGAGATGCAGATAATGTCTCCAACCTTTGTGGCATTGCATACTCCTTCATTAAAATAACAGATTGTAAATAGGCAATTGTAGTACAGTGAGTTTACAGATGGGAAAAACAAAATGAATTATTTTAACTCTATCATTCTATATGCAAATCAATCTGAATTTTGTGACATTTATAGAAGTGTTCTCTGATGAGTTTCTACCTCTGGTAAGTTAGATTAATGTAATTAAAGTTTAGAAGGCTAAGGTGGGTGGATTGCTTGAGCCCAGGAGTTCAAAGCCAGCCTGGGAAACATGACAAAACCAGGTCTGTACAAAATAATAATAATAAAAAATAACCCAGTGTGGTGTTGCACTCCCATAGTCCCAGTGACTCTGGAGGCTTTGGTGGGAGAATCACCTGAATTCACAAAGTCAAGGCTGCAGTGAGCTGTGATTGTGCCACTGCATTCCATGCTGGAGTGAGAACCTCTTTCAAAAAATAAAATAAAACAGAGTGAGAACCTGTCTCAAAAAATAAAATAAAATAGACACATCAATTTAGTTGTTGTTTTTCTTATTTGAACTGCAGCATGTGTTTTATTAGAATTACAGTATCTATTTTATCTAATTTTCCTTAGCATTATATTATGTCTGTGTGTTGCAAGCGTTGTTTGCTAGTTTCGTGGACTCAGCACAATGAACAATTCAATGTCCGCTTTTAAAATCCACATTATTATTTGTTTCATTTCATGATTATTAATTTAGTTTTATGGGGGATATTCAATACTGTTTTCTGCAGGTTTCAAATATGCCAAAATAAACTTCTGTTTCTCTATACAACTTTGAACTGGGAAGTTATTCAGCAAAATTTTACATTTGAGATGTTAGTGCTTTTTTTTCCTACCTTTGCAACATATTCTTAGTGTTGGAGGTCAAATGAATGATAAGCTCAAATGCAGGTGTTTTCACTTGCTTTCATGGTAATACCTTTCCGCCATTTATTGTTCTTATTTATTATCCCTGCATCACTGCCCCAAAGACTGATTTTACAGAATTTTGGGATATATCTTTTTTTTCTGCTTGAGCTTCGATAGCAAGAACAATTCCTAAAGCAAAGTTGCTAAATGGAAAACTGTATATGAATAAAGGCTAGGTAGAGGATGAAGGAGGTAAAACATAAAATTGTACAATGCTGATGCATGAGTGCCATAAGGAGGTCTATTCAAGAATATGAGAAAATGGATAAGTATTTTAATAATTATACTAAGTAAAATATTCTATAATTTCTCTTTAATATAGCAAAAATTTTAATTTGTGTTGGTTGTAATAATGTCAGGATTCTTATCACATGTCCTATTTAATGCCTCAGTAATATCTAATTGGGGACTCATTATTGTCCCTTGCTCTAGATAACATCCTCTATTGTTTCTTTTGTGGCATATGTGAGTTTTATGTTTTATTTGGTAAACTTATTATTGACTACCAATAATGTCTCTTACCTTGATCTTCTCTTCCATATTTAGTTTGCATTTCCTTTAAAATATGTCTAGCCAGATGTAACTGTAAGTAGGCACACGGCTGTAGAGTGATTCTTTTTGATAAGGAAGTGGCTTTTTCTGAAGCTGTGGCTTTACAATCATCCTTGCCTAAGGCATATTTAATGATGTGTGAGTTTGTACTGGATACTTTTTAGTTCCAGGAAGATAGAAAAAAAATGCACATAAACACAGACATCTAAGAACAAAATACCTGAATTTCTTTGTTAATATTTTGTTTCCCCATTGTAGGAGTACATAAATAAGCATATATGGGTAGAATATTGTGTTTATGTAAATGAATATGATTTCTTTGTTAATAACTACCCAGTTAATAAAGCTGTAAGAAATTTGAAATTATAAAACTACATTTATTTTGTTTTATAAGCTCTATCTAATTTTTGGAGAAGAACTCTGTTGTATATAAACCTTACAGTCCACAGTATATATGGAGTCTGGTTGTTTTTTGAGAGAATATTGTTTATTTATAAGCTGAAGAACCATTTTTCGTTTTGTTTTCTTTTCTTTATTACATTTAAACTTTTATTTTACATGCTGGGGGACACATATACAAGTTTGTTGTATGGATATATTGTGTGAAGCTGAATTTTGGGATATGGATCCCACCACCCAGTTAGTGACCATAGTTCCCAATAGGTAAATTTCCCTCTGTTTCTGCTCCAGTAGTCTAAAGTGTCTATTGCTCCCATGCCTATGTTCCTATGTGCTTAATATCCGGCTTCCACTTACAAGTGAGAATATATGGTGTTTCATTTTCTGTTTCTGAATTAATTTGCTTAGGATTATGGCCTCTAGCTATGACCACAATTGCTGCAAAGGACATGATTTTATTTTATTTTATTTTATTTTATGGCTGCCTAGTATTCCCTAGTGTATATGGGTCATGGGATCTATGGAGTGTTGCCTCACCAGCCAGTGGTGCCTTCTGTCTGAGTGTTGTTCACACCTTCTGGGCTTCTTCTGCCCATACAGCCTAGCAGGCTATTCTCGGCTTGTGCAACCAGCCCGTATCCTACACCTGTCAAGGGTGAGTGAGGCATGAAGTAGCGATGGGTATGGGGGTGAGTGAGCATGGGGTTCGGCCACTGTGGACAGCCAGGCATGCTGGCTGATATCAGGGGCCAGGCAGCTCCAGGCGCTGGCACAGGTTCTGACTCCGTGAGAGGCTGCCACTGGATCGGATGTGCCCCAAGTGGCTTCTGCTGCCTGCATCTGCATCTAGATGAGGGGAATGCAGTGACACCCAGAAGCTTGGAGATGCCAGGAGCTATAGAACCCCAAAGAGGGTGTCACAGCCCTGGCTCAGAGATTCCCTAGGTCTAGGCTCCCCAGAGGGCCGCAGATCTTCTCTCCTTCTTGTTATCTGCAATGTGGCAAGCAGGGGTGGGGGCATGTTTCAGCTCTGTGTTACACCTCTTTCAGTCCCTATTTTTGTATGGTCCCACGTTCTTGGCCCACGTCTAGGAAAAATGATATATGCAGACAATTGGAGCATGAGCAAGGTGGAGAGGAGCTTCACTGACTGACAGAACAGCTCTCAGGAGACTCAAAGTGGGTAGCTCCTTTCCACAGGCAGGCCGTTCCAATGTTTTTGTGACTCTGGCTGAGTCTAGGGTTTCTATGGGCTCAGAAGGGAGGAAGTACATGCAGATGGATCCATGGGTGGCCACAGGTAGGCCAGGAAAAAACACTGTATGATTCTACTCCAGGCCCTGGACTCTACCTGGAACAGGCAGCCCACTTCAGGCCTCCAGACTTCAGGCCATCCATGGCTTAAAGGTGTTTTCATCTGGGAGCTGTCTTTTTCAGCCTAGAAACCTGTCTACCTCCCACCATCAACATCCTGTCCATCATGCCCAGGTTGTTCATGCTGAGGGATGCCTGCAGGCCCATGCCCACCCTCCCTTAGCCCCTCCTGACCTCCATCCCATGCTCATTGGCACCCAAAGTTTGGAGGTGGCTGAGGTGGCATATCAGTGCAGCTCCAAGTCAGACCCTCCAACCCGGCTGGGTTGCAACAATGCCTGGGCTTGGCCACAACTTTGCTCCACACTAGAGTGGGTGATGGGTGTGGGGATAGGCCAGATAACGGGAGTAGGCACTTCTGAGCCTGCAGAAGCAGGGGCTTCCCAGAACACCAAGAGTGCATGTATGCCTGGGTCCAGAGCCATCGTTGGGTGGCTGCAGCTACACCCAAGACCCTGGGGGTTCTGCCCCACCAACTCAGGTGGGCAGGGCTCCCACCTTTTTCCATCTCTCTCTGGCCTCATGGAGCATGTGACTTCAGCTGTGCCTCCTCCACAGCAGCCAACATCTCAGCAGCCGCTCTGGACAGGCTGCTGTTGCCATTATATGTACCACAATTTTTTAAAAAAAACTAATCTATCCTTAATGGACACCAAGGTTGATTTCATGTCTGTGCTGTGGTAGCTAGAAAAACAGTGAACGTATAAGTTTATGAGTCTTTCTGGTAGATGATTTCTGTTCCTTTGAGTATGTGCCCAGTAATGGGAGTGTTGAGTTGAATGATAGCTCTGTTTTAAGCTCTTTTGAAAATATCTTGACTGCTTTCCATGGTTTCTGAACTAATTTATGCTTCCAACAACAGTATTTAAGTTTGTCTTTTCTCGTCAGCCTTGACAACATCTGTGGGTTTTGTTTGTTTTTTTACTTTTTAATAATAGCCATTCTGACAGGTGTGAAATGTTATCTCATTGTGGGTTTGATTTGCATTTCGCTGGTGACTAATGATGTGGCACATTTTGTCTTACATGTGTTGGCAGCTTGTATGTCTTCTTTTGAAAAGTGCCTGTTCATGTTCTTTGCCCTTCATAATTTTTTTCTTGCATATTAATTTAAGTCTCTTATAGATTCTGAAAGTTAGACCTTTGTTAGATGCATATTTTGTGAATGTTTTCTCTGATTCAGTAGGTTGTCTGTTTACTCTGTTGATAGTTTCTTTTCTTGTCCAGAAGCTCTTTAGTTTAATTAGGTATCACTTATAAATTTTTGCTTTTGTTGTGGTTGCTTTGTGGATTTAATAAAAAATTCTTTGCCAAGGCCAATGTTGAGAAGGATATTTTGTAGGTTTGCTTCTGGGATTCTTATACTTTAGTTACTATAATTAAATGTTTACTTCCTCTTGAGTTAGTTTTTGTATATGGTGAATGGTAAGGGTCCAGTGTTCTGCATATGGCTAGCCAGTTACCTCAGCACCATTTATTGAATCTGGAGTCCTTTACTCATTGCTTGCTATTGTCAGCCTTGTCAAAGATTAGAAAAATATTAATGTATATATTGGTGGAAGATGTCAACAATCAATACCAACTTATTTTTTGTTTATTCAGCATTGTGATCAGTTTAAAAGATTTATTGGGTCAGGGCAGTACAACATGTAAGTCAATAGTGAATGCTGAAAGATGTCAATATGTTGTGATCTTTGAAGAGGTAGATATATAAACTGTTATTTATACTTATTTAAAAGACATAACACAAGGACTAAAATTCACTACCATGTTTAAAATTGATGATAAAACTCAGTATATTAGAGGTTACTGAGGGTCTGAGAGAAGGGAGGAAAGGCACATCATTGCTTAATGGTTTTAGAATTTCTGTTTGAGGTTATGAAGTTTTAGGAGTAAATTGTCGTTCTTGTTGAATGTAATTAATACAACTGAATTGTATAATTAAAAATTGCAAAAACGGGAAATTTATTATCCTTTATATTTTACCACAATAAAACAAATTCAGAAAGACAGGCCAAATGTGAAAACAATTTTATAGGCCAGGCACGGTGGCTCATGCCTGTAATCCCAGCACTTTAGGAGACTGAGGGGGATGGATCACCTGACGTCAGGAGTGCAAGACCAGCCTGACCAATATAGTGAAACCCCATATCTGCTAAAAATACAAAAATTAGCTGGGGCTGGTGGTGTGCACCTGTAGTCCCAGCTACCCAGTAGGCTGAGACATAATTGCTTGAACCAGGGAGGCAGAGGTTACAGTGAGCCAAGATCACGCTACTGCCCTGCAGCCTGGGAGACAGAGTGAGACACTGTCTCAAAACAAAAGCAAACAAAAACAAAACAAAGCAATTTTATAAATATGTAATAAATAAGCATTTCTAAGTCATAGCATAAATAATATATAATACATGTATATATATATATTAATTATAGTAGTAGAATGAGTTATATATACCCTCACACTCCCCAATTCATTCTTCTCTGCTTAGGATGCTGGGCAGGATTTATAGGCAAAATTTATGTATCATTGGAGAAATCTCTCCCTCCCTCTGTCTGTCTCTGTGTGTGTCTCTCTCCAAAGTACAGCAATATGTTTTAATATTTGGTATACATAATCTATAATATTTCAAAGAATAAACCTAAAAATTTACTAAAAATGATTTAAGATTACCAAATTTCTTTTTTCAGACAGCCTCCTAAAACATCAGCAATACTTAAACTGAAAGTTAGAATACTTGGCATTCTTACCTATTTTACTATTTTAACTATTTCCCACAACTTTTGTGATTTACATTTTCTCAATATATCATACTTCAACCATTTTTAATGTGTACTTGACAAGGACTATGAAACTATATTTGCTCTCTTGAAAATCTTTTTTGAATGAATAAAGTACTATGAACAATTAAAGGAAATAATAATGTTTCTTTGTGCTAAAAGGAACATTTTTAAAAACTTGAAAAGTAAAATGCACTTAATGATACTCTAAAACCTATTTTTAAAATTTCAATTTGAGATATGCTAAATATCTGACTATTCTAAGAAAAGTTAAAAGAAATGAATTATAGTCTGCAGTGTATATCTCATACTATCAAAATATTTCTGATTTGTTTGGACAGAAGTTCTGGATCTTTTGTACCTGATAACCAACACATTTGTAGAAGCAAACACATATGGATCTTAATCTGTAATATTTAGAGTAGAAACAAATAATTTAACAACATTTAACAACACATATACATACTAGTAGAATATGGAATATTCTACACACAAGAAATATGACATCCATTAGGTTCTGTGTTATTCCATCATGCTTTGAATTGATGGGTTAGTTTACATTGTTCATTCTTCTGGAAGTCTGAACAGCTCTCCTTCATTTCTGCTCCAGCCATCAGAAATATTGATCTCACCTAAAAATATTCATATATTGAACAATACTCCAAATACAATATTTCTGATACAATTGTCTCAATTGTCTTCTAGATTATTTCCTTTAAAGTAACATTGATGAAAAATTACTCACAATAAAAGAAAAATAATCCTGACATTAGCAGTCTAGTGTTCAAATTTTAGACTTATCCTTTACTAGTTTTGTAACCATTGAAAATGCATTATGTCTCTGAACTGTAATTATTTCATCTGTTAAAGATATACACTACTAGAATAATTCTATTTGCCTAGAAATTAAAGAATTTAATAAGAAAATACATTTGGAAGCTATTAGTAAAAATAATATATTTTAAGAAGATAGGAGTAATTTTAGATGTGGTCATAATATTAGGGCCATGCTTTAGGACTACAAGATAATAGTTATAGAAGTAGACGGTTTAATCTTTATTATACATAAATATGTAATATATGCTTAATGAGTTTTTTATAAACACAAAATCTTTAACTCTTTATTAATCCTGTTTGGATCGAAAGTTTTGCTCTTCAACAGGGCTGCCATAATAGGAACTACATTTGGAAGCGTTTCCTTAGAATATTGTTAGATTCTCTTTATTTTCTCATATTTATGTAGTGTTGGAATGTAACCTATGGCGAAAAATCCATAGCTGAAAGTAAAACAACACATAATGTAATAATAGAAGAATCAGGCAGTTAGCCATTAGATGGCATGATTTTCCTTTTTTTTTTGAATTATATATAGAAGCAAAATATCTTAGAATTTTATGGAACAATCTTAATAAAATAATTTGTGTAAATCAACTTCAAAACATCTTTTCAAAACCATTAAAATTGAGAAATGTGTGACTATTCTAATTAATAACATGAATTCTAAGAAGTATAAAGTTTCATAATCAATATCCTGCAGGGGGGCTTTGATTAAAACTTAGTTTGCTCTACCGATGAAAATGCAGCATTGCATTAAGAAAGTCACAGGGAAAAAAAACTTGTATAATACAAATATTAAAGCTGCCACAAATATGGAAAGGATAAATGGTGACAAGACTATTTTATATTTGCTGTATTATTGGATCCCGAATTGAGTATCATAGGAGCATGTATTTTCAAAAACATCAAGAAAAGATTATGTAATGTGCTTACTGTTCCGTTTTAGTCATCTATCAAATCCTACATGCCTTGTATTCTACTCATTCACTTATAAGCTCTATATGGGGTTATATGAATAATATGACAATCTATTATTTAATGAGTACAAGGAATGGCAACAACCTGTTGAATTCAGATAAAATACTTATTTTTGCTAAAATGCTATAACCTGGAAGGGAAATTCTACGCATGGAAATTTCTTATGACCTCACAGGTAACTTTACAAAATATTACAGAGATAATGAAAGGGGAACAGATTTTATCATGCCTTAGTAAGCCATTCGTTAAATCAACAAATATTTACTGAATGTCATCTTTATGAAACAACTGAAGTGGTCCCTTTGCACCTAACCTTCAGTGAAGACACATTGGTCAGTAATGTTTTCACCAAAAGTGTTTCCTAAAACAGAGAGAACGTATCTTTGGAAATGTGTCTAATTTTACTTCGGGTGGTTTAGGAAAGTACCATTCTTGTATTCTGTTTTGTATCTATTTATATAACCATACATGTGAAACCACAATATGTGGACAGGTATAAAAATAGATTATACCAATCTTTGTTTGAAAAAAATTCTGGAAAAACATATACTGACTATTTTGTATTGAAAAAACCCATAATAACTTGTTACATTTGATATATTTAGTGATCAAAACTTATAAATAAAGCATATTTAGTGGGGATACTTTTAAAAATAAGATATATTTAGTGGGGTTCACTCCATCTGTATGGCACTTTTGTGCATAGCACTTTTGTGTTGGGGTTTTTGAAGGGATAATCATGCTTTTTCTTCACTGAATTTTTATGAGGTGATATTTAGGGCTTATGTTAGTATCTACAGATTCATGTCAGAGAAGAGAATAGAATTTTTCTCTGATCTTTCAACTTCATCAGCAAATAACCTCCAAAACCATTGCCTATCTCTTTTTTCCAGAAGTACCCCCTTGTTTATAAGAAACTAGGAAAAACAACCAATACTAGAATAAATTGGTACTCCGCAGGATTTATGTTCCTTTTGATCCAAGTCAATTGGTATGATATACAAAATTATATATTTTACATATGTAACAAATATTGATAATTATACAACTAGATCTTATTTAATTTTACATTTTTATTTATGAAATATCTTCTTTGTTGAGACAAACTAGTTTACAAAAGTGAATCTATACATAAACCTGTATATAAATACACATCACCACAAACTGATACTTTTATCTAAAATATCTAATGTCCCTAGAAATATTAGAATATTATTTGGATATAAAATATTAATATAAACTTTCATTTTTAACCTGATGATGCTATTTAGAATTAGCATTTATTCATGTCTTTTAATACAAGTAAGGGAAGGATAGAGTAAGAAAATATCTGTGTATTTCTAGTATGACTTAGTTATTTTATTTTACATTGTACTTATTATTTATCTTTTAGATAAATGCTGTATTCTCCATATCTCTCCAAGACTGTAAGAGCATAGTGATCCCTACAATCTCAGAAACAGCAGTTTAAAGAACTAAAACAGAATAGAACACAGAGAAATAATCCATAGTTTCTTATGAGAGAAGCAATGAAAAGTCCTTTACAATTGGTAAAATGATTTATAAGTGAAAATTTCTAAAGGTATATGTTAAATGTTACTTTTTCTTAAAAAAAAGTTTATGTAGTCTACTAAAAACTTGATATGTTTTAAATCTTTAGGTGTGTCTTTGTCTAGAAAAAAATAGCATAGAATTTTATTGTAGGAGACAACTAGAGACAAGTTACAGTTCAACAATGTGTGTCTTTATAAATATTCACTTGTGTGTTTATATGTGTATATGCATGTGTGTGTTTGTTTAAATGCAGAAAAGAGCAGTTAATAGCCACAACACCTCACACACACTGATTCAGCACTTAGTTTTTATTAGAAAAACCTGTCTTCTGTCATGGTGTGAATGTGTCTGGCCCTAGGACTAGCACATGTGTTAAATTCATTATGGTCTTTCATAAGATCCCAGGAGAATTTATTCACAGATGTAGATTTCCTGCCAACTGCCCATAACTGTCTATTTGGCCTTCATTGTGAGCACAAAGGCAAGAAATTATCCAGTGGAAATAATTCATAGCAGTGCATTTAAAATAATAAACATTACTCCTAGTGAGTGATACTAGAGGTTTATAGTTTCTGACACTTGACACTGGTTTTGTGGCGGCCCCCAGGATTTATGTGTAACATCCTATGTCATTTCAATGTCACACAGTAGACGCTGAGTTTTTATAGCTTCAAAGAAAGCTGAAGAATGCTGGCACCAGAAATCTGTCTATTTTATTGATTTTCCCATAAGCGTATTTAATTATTCATTGAAGGATCCATTTAACAATCACATCTATTTTTAACCAATTAAGGTCACATTAAATATTTACCAATATCACTGTAATAATAAGTGCTATTTCATGGCATTTAGCCAGCACAAGTACCAAGTAGGATTCGCCTATCATGGGTATAAAAATTTAGAGTTAGTATGCCTTCAGACGAATAAAAATATATACATAGCTATCACCTTCTATAAAATGAATAGTTTAAAAATTGAGATAGTACTGCTGGTAAAACTGCATAGTTTTGACAGCCATATAATATTAGTAAAATATTTTATTGGGTATTTTTCCTATAGCAGTAGAAATTTTCAATTGTGATAATACAAATATAAGAAGTGTCATCATATAAAAGTAAGTGCAGAAATAATTCATGATGGAGTTAGAACATATATATTATTTCTGCACATCTGTCAAACCTGTGTACTAAAATGCAGGGTTTTTATTTCTTCATATTATATTCATTTTATTGGCAGAGAAAAATCTAGGATTAAAAATATTTTTTTAGAATGAGACATTCTCAATTATCTTTTATAAAGGGTCATATTATTTATGAGTGGGAAAGTGTTTAAAAGCATATATGGCATACACCTCATTTTACAAGTAGATAAATTAATGTCCATACTGGCTTCTACAAGGTCATCAAAGAGCTAATTCTCACATCATTTGCCTTGAAATCCAAGATTATTTCTACTTGCATTGTATTTTACAATCCCAAACTCATAATTCATGTTTGTTACAAGAACTCACATTTCTCTGTAGCCCCATTTCAAAATAAGTATTCATATATGCAGGATATGTTACAGATGGCTCCTGTTACTTATCTTTATTCCCAGGAGGAAAATTCAATGTTAATTGCTTAATTTTGACTTCCAGTCAGTTTATGCCTCAGATATGACATATATTTAAATTTAAATCCACTTAAAAAAGATAGTAGCTCCTATATACGCCTATGCATTATTTTTTATTTTTAAAATGTTCAGGTAGCTAGTATTTCCCTCTTGATAAATTATTTTTTTGTACATTTTTATCCTCCTAGATTCATTCTTTGCTCCACATAATGTCAGCTTAGAGCCAGTGGACATCAGCATAAAAATAGCCAAATAAAATTTAAAAAAGCTAATCTCATGAAGACTCAACAACTCTAAGGACAAAAAAAAAAAAAAAAA